>NW_021633736.1:0-111038 GCF_004799145.2 Neltuma alba
GCATCTTTTTGATTAAAAAAGGGGAATTTCTTTTGGTCAACAATTCAGGGGTGAAAAGTGTATATTCCATCATCATCATCAAACACAAACACAGAAAAATTGGCTAGCTACCACCATATTGTTGTGATACTACTATTTATATTCAAATGCTTCCTGGTTGTGGTCAACTCGTTGGTTTGAACGTTGCTTGCTTTGTGTAAATTAGAGTCTCTAGCAGCTAGCTATTTTGAAAAATGAGTCATATTCATTGAATTAACCATTCTAGTATGGTATATAGAGCACATATATAAATATATAATCATATAGATAATATCTACGGTTTTTAATATAAAAGCTATTTAACTTTAATTTAGTTTTAAATATAAAATCTTAATCTATTTTGTCTCTCATATTTATTTATTTTTTAAGTAGTCCCTATAATAATTACACATATTAAAGGTTTCATGTTATAGTTAATATATATAATTAGTAATGGTTATTTTAAAGATGATATTACATATTATTACAAATAAACTAATAATAAATCTTCTTAATCTACAAACTAGTCAACTAGTTTTATATATTAAGAACCAGATGAAATATAAACAATTAATTAATGTTTGATGGCTTCCGAAGCCAAAAGATGAGTATTGAAATTGGCAAACACTGTTGATGCATGAAGAGAAACAGTGGGTGTTAGGTTCAGCAACATCAATAGGGTATCAGGGTCCATATGACTGTGACACACACAAACACACACAATTTATATACACACACTACCTCTTCTGGTCTTATATAAGATTTTTATTGCAGTTTACAAATAAGTTTTTAAAATTAGGACCGGAAGTAGTATATATATATAATATATATAGCATGTTAACTCACCGTCGTAATTGGTTTAATTTGGGATTAGTCAAAATTCTTTAATGTAATGAGGACTGGCTAGCTGTGAATATATGCCTTACGAATGTATGGTCCTAATTAATTACGAGATGGAAATCACAAGGAAGGGAATACGCTGTGAAATCAAAAGATTATCCACAATAATGATCGAGGGCCTTTCATCCTCTTCTCACGAGGTGGCTAACCATAATAGAAACCATTTGTTCAGTCAAAAGATTATTATTATTATTACTGAAATTAAAGCACCGTCATCGTATCTTTTGATTTTCAATTCACATCATATTTGAAGAGATGTCGATATTGCAGAATTTGGAGTAATGATTTGAAAAGGAAAGGTGTGTATGTTAACATGCAAGCACGCATGTTAATAATTAATGATTTTTGTTTAATGCTAAAATAAGATTTTAATTCACTTGTGTTATAAATTTATAATTCTTTTCCTAGACGCGTCCTATTGAGTGTGTATATATATTAAGAAAGTTTGCACTTTTCATTAAGGAAAGGGGACATTTGTCGCAAACTTTAAAAACTAATTAGTCTTCTAACTCTTATATTTAGAATCAGTGGAAGTAATATATGTAGGTAGATGATGTGATTTCAAGGGGCAAAATGGTTCAAGATTGACGGCAACAAAATTCTCAGTTTCCATGGATCAAGACAGAATCAACGGCTTTAATTTGTCAAAGGTGCTACTGGGATCACTGTTTTCTCACGTTCTCTTGGTTGGCCACAACGTTGTACATTCAATCTCGTGGCCAGCTGGGGACTATCGGCACAATTAGAGGTGGGAACAAGTCAGGCCAGGCCAGGCCAGGCTTTCCTTTTAATAGGCTAGGCCTGTCTTGTAACAAACCAGCTTGAGCCTGGCCTGTGGCCTGTTTAAAGGCTTTTTTCAGTCTAAGCTTGACCTGTATAAAGACCTGGCCTGGCCTGAAGCCTGTTAAAAAGCTTTTTTTTTTTTCAAAAATATTAACAAGCTAAAAATAGGCCATAGAACATAAATAAATTTCAAAATTATCTAAAATACAACACAAAATCTAATAATATCTAATTAATCAACAATATAATACCAAATGAAACAAGGGACCAAGGTTCATCACAATTACAATAATCTTGACCAAATAAAAGTATAGCCGTCCGTCCAGTTTCTTCTTGTTTTTTTTCCCCTGACCAGCGTAGTTGCTTCTTGTTTGAACACCTTGAAAAGAAGAAATGAAATGTATAATATATTGACAATGAATCATAAACTAGCAATGAATCATAAAGCACATATTAGCAATTTAGCATATATCAGTTGAATGACTAAAAATGCTTCCAACCTTCTAGGAAAATGAGTAAGAAACCTGATAATCAAAAGTTAACAAAATACCAACAACACTAAAATTCCTAATTTTCTGTAGAAAAATTCTGATAAAATCTGATCCAGTGGCACAATACAAGTACTGTAGAATCTATAAACAAGGCACGCCTTAAAAAAACAAGAAGAAGAACAATGAAAAATTATAAAACATAAGCACAGCACTGTATGATTAAAATTTTGATAAAATCTGTACTCTCCATATATATTATACATATATTCATGGCGGTGACTTCAGATTTCTCCCACGACTATATATATATATATGTGGGGGAATATACACATGGGACCTTGTGTGTGTGTTCATGGCGGTGACTTCTAATTTCAACGATTTCTTCCATGAATATAATAATCACATTCAGATTTCAAATTTCTGCCATGAATAATGAAATCATGTCACCAGTCGATCGCTTTTATTTATTGGAATACGATGGACGAGAGAAAGTAGTGGTCTAGTTAGGGGTGTTCATGATGCCCAATAGCCCGGATGCCCGCCAGGCCCGCCAAAAAAACCGCCCTGCCCAGCCCAAAAAAAAGTGGCCGAAGAAAAAATGGGCATGTTGGACAGGGCTAATCACGGGCAGGGCTGGGCCACGGCACGGCATGCGGCCTTGCCCATTTGGCCCTGCCCAAAAAAATATATGTATTTGTGATTATTTATATTATAATATGTATTTTTTTTGCTAGAATTATAATAAAATAGTGCAATATTAAGATATTATATTCAATACAAAGGAAATTGCTTCATAAGACTCTAGATTTTTGAAAGTTTTAGTTATTTTAGAAAATACCACCTTTTTTTTAACTTTTCTAAATTACTTGCTAGTGTACTATAATTGTCTTTTAAATTTTTCATGTTGATATTACTTCATATATCATGAAATTATACTAATTTGAATGTGACATATAGAACACTATAGATTATATTGAATCATAAGTTAATAATATAATTGAATATGTTAACGTAGCTTGTATCGTGGAGATTGATGCAAATCATTGAACTTTAAGGCTTTAATTTATAATTTTTATTGTCTTGTTTTTAAAAAATAAGGATTTATTTAATTCCTGGAGTGAGTATAGATTTGTTAAAACATATGGTAGTATTTTAAATTTCAAGACTTGAATTGTTAACATTGGGCAAAAAAGCCCGCCTGCCCAGCCCGCATTAGCCCTGCCCAAAAAGTTCTAGGGCTTCTAGTGGGCAGGGCCGGGCAGCGGGCTGCATTTACAGCCCGCATATCTTTCGGGCTGGGCATCGGGCAGGGTCCTGCCCTGCCCAGCCCTGCCCATGCACACCCCTAGTTCTAGTTATCAAAGTTTAGTTTGTAACAAAAAGCTTACCCATTGACGACGTACGAGCTAAATGAGGAGTGAAGAGAGGAGAGATTAGGTCTAGAAATTGGGATAGTGTGCGAATGGCCGACCGCGGGAGCTCGGGCTGGAGATGAACGACGGCAATGCTGTGGCTTGTGAGGTCTGACCGTGTGAGTTGGAACTGGAGATTGTGAACGACACTGGTGAGACTTGGAGAATGGAGAGCTCGACTGCTCGAGTGGCGGCTAGAATGAGCTAAGGAGTTAAAAGATAGATAAGGAAAACCTAACGGACTAGGGCAAAGTAAATGTATGAGTTTTTTACTTTTTTTTTTGGCGAACTTTGGGTTTAAAATAGTAAATCTTGCACGACACTTCACAAAAACACGCGGCGAGGCAGCGGCAAGGTGACACCATCTCACCTCCAGGTCACGGGTTCAAGGCGTCTTTTGACAAACCTGAACATAAATACAAAATATTACAAAGGCATAACAAACCTGAACATAAATACAAAATATTACAAAGGCATAACAGGCTCAGGCCGCCTGACAGGCTTTATAGCCTTTTTATAAGGCCTGAGCCTGGCCTATTAAGTGAAATAGGCTATGAAAGAGGCCTAAGCCTGTGTCTATATATTACAGGCCTAGCCTGATTAGGCCCAAAACAGGTCAGGTCAGAGGCCTCTGACAGGTCACCTGGCCTATTTCCACCTCTAGGCACAATAACGAAGACAAGCTCGAAGGCTGTATATGGATGAAAAATCTAACTTGGATCGTTCCAAACAGAAAAGAAAAACAATTGGGTCTTTAATTCAAGGCCCACATGCTCAAAGCCCAAAATGCATCATATTATCATCATCGTTGTCCAAGTCGGCTAGACCGCATTTTTTGCGTGCGAGGCAATTGGATAGCTTGCGACTTCTGGTAAGTTTCATATTATGTATAGAATATTGATATAATCATAGTTATATCTTGTCTTATTTTTTTTTTTTTTTGCCCTAGTCTTATCAATTAGATTTTTTTCCCAAAAAAAAACTCCAAATTAAGATTTCAAAATTGTAAATTGTAGTATCAATATACTACCTTTGGTACTTAATATAAGAGCTAGTTGACTAACTTAAATAAATTGAGAAAATCAGTTATGTTAGTTATTTGTAATCAATAGATATTTTTTTTAAAAATATCTTTACTAATCAAGTGTATTAGTTAGAACTATTACTATTACAAAAATTATCTTGAAAAAATGAATAAATATGAGAAATAAAGCAGATTAGGATTTTGTATTCATGACCAAAATCAAAGTTAAAGAATTCTTATATCACTTTGTATTTTTGCCTTCCAAATTAATTATCACGAACTTCATTAGTAACATCCTTTCTTATTTTATTTTTTTAAGATACTAATACTTGTTTATTGCTACACCCACACCCTATCTCTTTGGTGCCCGATTGTGGTGGCCTTTCTTGAAACAAAAATGCTGTAGGCTCTATTGGCTTTCCTTGACACAGATTTAAAATTCCCAAAACAAAGTTTAGATCTTGTTCAATAATCTGATCAAAAAAAGATCTTGTTCAATAATATTTTTGCTAAAAAAAAAAAAGATCTTGTTCAATAATAATAATAACAATAACAAAAATTTTTTTTTTAAAAAAATCTTGTGTACGTGACGAAGCCATTGATAGGAGATAAGAGTGATGACTGATTGACAGACAAGCAGTCGTGATTCTTGTTCTTGGCCTGGCCCCACATCCATTGTTTTCAGGGAGAATTACAATGAGTTCTGGACAAACAAAGAAAATAATTAAAAAATAAGTACTAAAAATGGTTATTTTTATAATAAAATTTGTCATTATAAACTGTTTAAAATTTTATTAAAATTTTTAATAATTATTTTTTTGTGGGATTTGATTGTATTCTCTTTTATTTTTATAACTGCTAGGATCCGGTACATCCGCGAACCAAGCGTGTTATTAAACCACTGCCAATATAATATTATAGGCTCTTTCTTTTTAATGAAAAATGTTTGAATCAGCGTAAATAGATATTACTATATCTGATTTCTAATATAAGAACTCATTTAATTTTTATTTTAATCTTAAATAGAAAATCCCAATTACTTTTTTTTTGTTAAAGTATATGTATCTTCTTATTGGAGGCAATCCTATTCGAGGTGTACTATCAGGTACTAAATATGAGTACCTCTCCCTGCAGGGATTCAAACTTTAGTTCATTATGTTGTAAGGGACTAGTCCCTTGTGTTAGACCTGGCCCCCTTAGTAAATCCTAATTTATTTTATCTCTCATCTTTATTTATTTTTTCTGAACATAGTCTTTATAGTAATGGTAGTTCTAATTAATATACTTGATTAGTGAAAGTATTTTAGAAAAAACAACACCTATTTATTATAAATAACTAATTTAATTATTTTTTTAATATACTCAAATTAATTAATTAGTTCCGGACTGAAGGTAGTATATCAATTACGTGAGGTTGTTGGCCAGGAAAAAAAAAAAAAAAACCTTGCGTGAGAACGTGAACAAGCATGCACAGTAGCGTGGTCTAAACGGCTTCATCGTTTTGCATGCCATTTGCGTTTCCCCAATTTAACACCTGTCTCACGTGTTGTCTCATTTTATCGGTACCCTTTTCACCAAACACAAACAAATTAATGCGATGGGTTTTGTTAAAATATTTCATCTAACTAATATTATTATCTACAATATAAAATTAATAAACACCAAAGCTATTGATAAATCTTGAATTATATTGGTCTGGTTCTATTATAAGTCACTTTTAGTATATTATACAAATAAACAAAAAGTAAATTTTATTAACTCTCATTTAAACTTCAACAATTTATTAACTTTATCTCTATTTAATATACATTATACCTTATAAAACAAAATCAACACACTAATAAATGAGAAGTAAAATTATATATTCATATAAAAATTTCTCTAATATCGTATAAAATAGAACAAAAAATGTCTTTTTTTTTTGGTCTTATCAATAGGATTAGAGGAGTATATGCGACTAACCACACTACCGAGAGAATAAAAAAAATTGAATAATAAACGAAATTTAAATTCTCACTCTGTGCAAAATATAGCTCATATATTTATTTTTTTAAAAAACGCTTATGGCTGGACTAAAATAATAACCTAAGATGGTTGCCAAAAAAAAAAAAAAGAATAATAACAAAAGATGAATTTCTATCCTTAACTAAGATAAAGTAAACTTTTATTTTATTCATGAAAAATTAATTTTGATGTTGGAAAACAGAATTAAAACAATAAAAAAGGAAAATATTTCAAATTAAAATAAAAAGAAAAGAAAAGACTAATTAAAGATTATTTTGACACACAAAAAGTTAATTTTAAAGATCCCACTACAAGGTAACTCGATGAAATGGTTGTTGGTTTGATCCAGACTTTAGGGTGTGTTTGGTTGGAGGGGAGGGGAGGGGAGGGAAAAATGAACCCCTCCCCTCATTGGTTAAAAATTTAGAGGGGAGGGGAGCTAAAATGTCCCCCTCCCTCCCCTCCCTTCCCCATTTTGGCTCCCCTCTAAATTGGGGGTTTTTGGAGGGGAGCCAAAATTTTGGACCATTATGCCCTTATGGTTTTTTTAATATTCTACTTTACCTATAAATAATTATTATAATATTTATTTCAAATAAAAAATATATTATCCTAAGTAAAAAAATAAAAAATAAATACATTATTATAATTAAAAAATATATATAAAAATTATTTATAAATAAAAAATTATTTAAATAAAAAATTATAATATATAAAATTAATTGTTTTTTATAAATATATTATTTATAAATATATTTTAAAGCTGGAAAAAAAGATAGCCTAAAGAAAATAAAATTTCATTTTTCTTAGAGCATATAAAATTTGTTAATTTGATTATTTTAAATATATTATTATATTAATTAGAATAAAAAAATTACTATACCAATTTTTAATACACATATAACATGATAAGACTGAATTTTTA
Organism: Neltuma alba; assembly: GCF_004799145.2. Taxonomy (NCBI): domain Eukaryota; kingdom Viridiplantae; phylum Streptophyta; class Magnoliopsida; order Fabales; family Fabaceae; genus Neltuma; species Neltuma alba. The sequence continues at coordinate 7,558 of NW_021633736.1, forward strand.
TTAAATTATATAATTTAAATTAAGTGTAAATTAATTTATATAATATATCAATAAAAAACATAAACTAATATGGTAAAGGTAAAATGGTAAATTGATTATTACTATCCCCCCCTCCCCTTCTTGAACCAAACAAGGGATCATAAATACCTTTCCTCCCCTCTTTTTAATCAAATCAAACAAGGTGAGGATAAAACCTCCCCTCCCCTCTCCTCCTCTCAAACCAAACAGGCCCTTGGAGTAGAGCCTTGTGTCTGGTCAAAAAAGATAGATTAGAGCCTCGCGGGGTACACGGAATTTGCCATTTTGATGATTTTTTTTTGGCCATTGGCGATATATTGTTGAGAAAACATTTTTTAACATCTCTCTCGATCTGAAACTTTAGACGTCGAGCATTTGGATTTCTCTAGCGAAGTGACCATATGATCCTTCATCCTAGTTTGGATTAGTATCTATCCACGGGTGTGTTGCTTGTTTAGTTCATACTCTCTTGCTAAAATCGATCATCTAGTTATTGCTTCAATTTGCAACAGTTCCTCGGTCCTCTTCCACCAATAATTTCCATTCTACGCATTACAGATAATCAAGAACGAACGAAATTCTTACCTTTGATTAGATTTCCTCTTCATTGATCCGCAAGACACCACCGTACGTATTGCCGGAGAAGGATGCTGGGCAGCCGGATATGGCAGAGGACGGTTTGGGGCTTCCGCCGGCGATGCTTCTGTCCTTACATCTCCCTTAGCTCATCTCCGCCGAAGCAAAACACTCCGTTTCGGAAGCTCTTCTCTGGGTCTTCTTTTGGCTCCGCTCCAGCGTCATTTACGCGGCCCAGAGCTCTAGATAACATAAATGTGAGTTCTTGATATTGATGTGCTTGTTTCTTCAACTAGATTCCTCGCCCTTGATATACGGCGTCGTTTAAATGCTCACTGTTATCCCCATACTTTCCCAATTTCCACTAAAAAGCTGTTGGAAATCTTACAAGAATCAAAATACTATCTTTTTAGCTTTCTGATTTTCATAAAGTATCACTGCATGAATATTTCCGATGTATCTAATCCATTGGTATCCTTCTCATGTCATACTATTTAAAATCTCGATGTCAGGGTATTCTGTGCTTTGTGAGTTGCTTAAAGTTTCTTTTGACCTGAGTTAAAACTGATGTGTGGTAAAGTTGAACCTTTCTTTTTCTTGGCCGATAAAGTTGATGTGATTAATTACTCGTTAGTTTTGTCAATTACCACCCGACCAACGTTCGGACTAATTTCACTATTCGATTGGTGTTATGCTGTCCTTGTTGAAATTGCTTGTGTTCATTTAATCATGTCACTAAATTCCAACTTTTATTGGCTGCAACTAATGTTTGACTGCATCACTGTTTGTCAAATCTCCACTCTGCAGTTCAATGTTTTGTATATGAAGACATGCTACTTTTCCACTGAAGCCGTGGCAGTTCTTCCTGCGGGTGAGATGGTTGACGTTCCCCTGGCACAAACAGGTGAAGGTATTGCAGAATGTGAGCTTCTCAAGTGGTTTGTTCAAGAGGTGAGTAACCGGTTGGTTCCTTATATCCTCGCTGCTTTGTACAAATGAGCATATTCTCTCATGACTTCTGTCCTCGATTCTATGCTTTTTCAAAAAAAAAAAGAACTCCTTTCCGTTTTCCAATACGCACAACGTATTTTGTAGGTGGAAGGTAACCTTCAATAAGTTGAAATTTGCGAGCTCCAGTTTCAATTTGGACTTTTAAACTTCCTCTTCCCATGTGTGGGTGGGGAGTGGGGAGGAAGAGTTGGGGGTGAATGCCAACAACAGAGACTTGCTTCATGTCACCATTCGAGGTTGCCACTTTTTTAAACAAGTTATCTCAAGATTTATTTTTTTCATTTTGGCAGGGGGATCATGTTGAAGAATTTCAACCACTTTGTGAAGTTCAAAGCGATAAAGCAACCATAGAAATTACAAGTCGTTACAAGGGGAAAGTTGCTCATCTTCTCTTTGTTCCTGGTAATATTGTCAAGGTGGGACTTCAGACCTTAAAAGCAGATGATATGATTCGCTAAAATGATGCTTCTAAACGTAGACATTGATTCATGTTAACATTATAAAAACCACCAGTTTGAGAATATTACCCTCAGAAGATTGCTTGAAACTATAGGCCTTGTTATGCAATCTCCTTGTCATTTCTCTTTTATGCTTACTCTTTCCGTTGGGCAGGATCAACCAAGAGCCCTAAGAGGGGTACTTGTATTTGTGTACCGCTTTTAGTGGCTAATTTACTGTTTTTCCTCGACATTATAACACAAGGATATGACGTATGAGAATAATGTACAAGTCATATCGACTTTTGCAATTATCTATGAGGCCTATGAAGCGTTGCATTTCCTTTGGGTGAAGATTGCAGGGGCAGCAATGTTTAGAAGATATAACTTCATTTAATTTTAACCAAAAAAAAAATAATTTTTAATTCTGAACAAAAAATTTATCATTTTATATTATGATTGGAGAATGATATTATTAAAGAGTAGGCTGTTTATAAAGCTCAATGGTCATATGATCCATGTAGCCAACTTTCAATTGGTTGTATAAAGCTTCTTGTTGTTGTTGTTGTTGGTGTATTGTGTTTGGAGACTTCAGATGTAATTAAGCTTTTGTTACGCAAAATTGCAGGTTGGGGAAACTCTTGTAAAGTTAATAGTTAATGAGGCTCCACCATCAGGAATCATTTCTAGAAATTCAGAGAATCTAAAGTCACCTAACTCTGATGATGAGAAAGGTAATGAAGGTGGAGTTCTATCAATACCTGACAATGAAAAAGGTAAACGAGGTGGAGTTCTATCAACACCAGCTGTACGGTGCCTAGCAAAAGAACATGGTATAGACATAAATGATGTTTGTGGAACCGGAAAAGATGGTAGGGTTTTAAAAGAGGATGTTCTTAAGTATGCTGTCATGAAAGGAATCATAAAAGATCAATCTGCTTCCTTGAATGCTGATTATGGAAATCAGTCTCAGCCTGTGGCACGAAAGAACTCTGATGCAACAGCTAAATTTGAATGGACTTTTGAAGACAGGATTGTTCCCCTTAGGTAAAATTTTCATGATTTTCAATCATTCTTCTTTTGATCACATGTATCAAATATATTAAACCAGCTAATTCTTACCACCACCATTTATGTTACGTCGAAGAAAAATGTGGTAAACTTAGATGAATTCCAAAGAACTTGCTTAAAAGCTTACTGTTGACTTTGTTTGTTGTCCTCTTTTGCAGGGGATTCCAACGGGCAATGGTGAAAACAATGACTATGGCTTCCAAAGTCCCACATTTCTATTATGTAGATGAGATAACCTGTGATGCCCTAGTGGAGCTTAAAACATCTTTTCAGAATAACAATACTTCTCCTGATGTCAAGCACACTTTCCTTCCCTTATTAATTAAATCTCTCTCAATGGCCATGATAAAATATCCCTTGATGAATAGTTGCTTTAATGAAGAGTCAGTGGAGGTCATACTCAAAGGTTTGTATCATAGACGCTAGTGTGTAAATTATTACTATATTTTTTCTGCTTTTCCTTGAACTTGGAGCTTGATTTTGTTTAGGTTCATATGAGACAAATGTAATGCATTGTTGTTAGGTGGAAGGTATGCATTCAAGGAAATCTATCTGAAGCATTAACTTTTAAATTTAATTAAGATTTATATATAGCAGTGGGTTAGTCTGAGTTTTATCTTGTGCCTTTCTTCTTTGTAAATGAGAATTGTTAAGAGTTTAATTACCAAAATTAAACGAAGAAAAATTGGAGTTATTAAATTTTTATTAACACTTGATCTTTTGCTTGAATATACTTTACAACTTAACCTATTCTCCTCTGATGTTTTGTTAGATATTGTTAAATTTAGGTTAATTCATGAACCTTGCTTGTTTGTCTTCCAGCAACTGATAAGTTCATAATTTAATTTGAGGCAGCGGCATCCCAAAGTTGACACAATGACTTGTTTGCTATAGGTTCGCACAACATTGGAGTTGCCATGGCTACTCCAAATGGTTTAGTTGTACCAAACATAAAAAATGTTCAGTCTCTTTCCATCTTGGAGGTTAGTTTACGCTCTTATGGTTGTTTATGTACGTTAGCAACTCTAAAAGTGGTTTGCACTTGAATTCATATCATGATTGAAGTGAAAGTCTGATGCCTCTTTTCTTTCTTTTTTTCTTGTTAATTCATGACTGAAGTACTTGAACAGAGCACTTCTCAACAACATTTGCGGTATTTCTGTCTTTAATGTTAATTTTTGTTTTGCTAAAGGCGGTTCACATTGGAGGAGGGAAATGTGCTTTTTTGTTAGACTCTGTACTTGAAAATGGAAAAAACATATTTCAAAGGCGGCCAACACTATGTCTTTTGGCTGGCTTCTGTTGCTGTTCTATAGTAGCATTACTTGTGCTTTGCAATACTTGATTTTGTTGAAGTGTATATTTTTTACTTCATTTCTTAGTATAAAAACTGCTAATTACACCGAGAGCAATTGGTGCCCATGGCTTCATTAGGTTTACCATTTACCTCTTTACTGTTGAAAAATCAGCGTTTCAAATTTCAATTGTGTGCAGTTGTAGCTGCAGTCATGAGTGTTCCATTAGTAAAAGAGTCCCTGTGTGCTTGCAGCATGTCGAAGTAATGATGATCTTTGCATTCCAATAAATCCCATTGTTCTGCCTCTTTTGTTTATTTTATTAAATTTGTGTATTTAGATAACCAAAGAACTGTCAAGACTGCAACAATTGGCGTTGGATAACAAGCTTAATCCTGAGGATATATGTGGGGGGACAATTACTTTAAGCAACATTGGAGCAATTGGTGGGAAGTTTGGTTCCCCACTTCTCAATCTGCCTGAAGTATCCATTATTGCAATTGGTCGCATTCAGAAAGTTCCGCAATTGGCAGATGACGGGAGTGTGTATCCTTCATCACTCATGACTGTAAGTCCTCCTCTGATTTCCTCAAACATATGCATTTGAAATCTGACTATACAAACTGAGATATTGCTGTGGTTTCAGGTTAATATTGGTGCGGATCATAGAGTGCTGGATGGAGCAACCGTTGCCAGATTTTGCAATGAATGGAAAAACTTAATTGAAAATCCAGAGCTTCTCTTGTTGCACTTAAGATGATACATTATTGAATATTTTTCTCTGCCGTTTGTCTTAAGATCAAGAGTAAGATGATGTTGTTGACATAAAGGAGCGCCGACACTTTTCAGTTACGCAGTTCTGATTAGTTTATAAATATTATGGCCTCTTCTCTCTTTCTCTTTCGCCTTTTCCCCCTCTTAGTAAAAGGGCAGTTCAGTTCTATTTGTCACTCGAGTGGTGGCTCAGAGAATTGCTCGCTGAACAGATCTGTGAGATTCCTAGTCCATTGAAGAGAATAAATTTAATCATTCCGTTTGTAAATGTGGCTAAAAACCGTTGGTATGTTAGGCATATAAAATAGGGAGAATCACAGTTCTAAGAAAAGAAAATAATTACTAAAAAGTCTTAATAACAATCTAAGTAACTTGTAATAATACGTTTTATAATAGCAAATGACAACTTCTTAAACTTGTTTGTAATTATTTTTTTTTTCTTAAGATTTAATTGTAATCATATCAAACAAACTCATGATGATTAACATAACTTTCACTTTTTTGTGGCTAATCTTTGTGCTTTTAAAAGAATTAAAAGAAAGAATATTGAATTCCAAAAATGAATTGCATTGCTCATAAGTTATAATATAAAATAATAAAGTTTGTTACAAATTTTATATTTTACATTTACCTTGAAAAGAAAAGGAACAATGGCAAATAAAGACACCCTAATATGTGAAATTATGATTTGGGATTCTCAATTTGGAAAATGGCAGATAAAAACCTGGTTCCTTATTGCAAATATGAAATCTTAGTAAAATGTCTGAAATGCTCTTTAGCCAAGTTGTGATTTGGTTTATGAAATTGTCATTCGCTAAAGTAACTTGTCATTTGGCATACCTTTAATTAAATTATGATTTGGTCTATTGAAGTTATCATTAAGTGAATTTGTCATTTCTTATAATTCACTTGTCATTTGGCCGAGGGACATTTTAGACATTTCATCAAGATTTTATATTTGTAATATGGGACTGAGTCTTTATTTACTATTTTCCAAATTGAGAGTCTCAAATTGCAATTTTACATATTAGGGGTCTTTATTTGTTGTTTTTCCAAAAGAAAATATACAAATGATTTTTATCAAGCGTTTCTTAAAACAGTGAAACAAAAAAAAAAGGAGTAAAAACTTTATATATTTTCCTTTTTTCCCCTTGAATTTCGAAGATATTTTACATGTCTTGATATTGATAAATTCAATTTTTATATATATAATACTACTTCCGGTCCTAATTATAAGATCTAGTTGACTAATTTGAAGAGATTAAGAAAAGAAGTTAAGTTAGTTATTTGTAATCAATAGATTTTTTTTCTTTTAAAATATCCTTACTAATCAAATATATTAGTCAGAACTATTATTGTTAGAAGAACTATATTAGGAAAAAATACATAAATATGAGAGAAAAAGTTGATTGGAGCTTTATATTTAAGATCAAAATAAAAATTAAACAAGGTCTTATATTAACGACCGGAGGTAGTACAACATATTATATCGAATGGAACGTCTAGTTTAATACATATGGTTGACAGGCGGGTTAAGTTTGTTGATGCGTGCATGACAATAACCGCTTCCCGAGGTAACCGTTAAAACAGCCATCAACCGCCACAATTCAAAACTTTCGTGAACTGCAACTTCCATATGGGCATAACTCAACACCAGCCTCTGGAAGCCTCACAAAAATGGCAGTCCTAACGCTCAGCCACATTGCTCTTTCACTCTCTGCTTTCTCTCTAATCGCAATATGTCGTTCTGAATCTCCATCTTCAGGTTAGCAAAAACCCCGCATTCTTTCATCTGTTCGAACAAAAATTAAGCACACTTTTTGGGCTTTTCTTTTCTATTACCAGTTTGTTGTTCTCATTCGTGACAGATGGAGCCCCTTTGCCTAAATTTGCTTTCAGTTGGTGGGATGATAAGGACACATTTCGGGCCGGTGATACTGCAGCGATCAAGGTCATAGTACTTGAAAATGCTGACAAGATTGACAGAATTGCTTTTAAGCCCAGGCTCACTGTGAACGGAAAGTCAGGGAATAGCTCCTACGTATCTACGGTGTTGACAAATTTCGAAGGTGACCCAAATAATTGGAGCATTATGTTTACTCCTATCAGGATTGGAGTATTTAATGTGCTCATCGACGAGGGCCATTATCAAGTTTATGATTCATCCTTGCATTTCCGGGTTGATCCAGGTATTGATGAAACTCTCTTCCATTAAGTGAGTTGATTAATGCATAAGTGATGAGTGTTACTAGATTAAGAACCACAATCATTTTGAAGCAACCATGAGATTGTTATCTGAAACTGAATGATTTTATGCATTCTCCATTCTATATTGATCTTATAATTAGTAAAACCGGATTTTGGTCTTCCCAAGATAACTCTTGCATGAATTGGTTCCCTCAGATTATTTTGGCATGACTTTAGTTCAACTGCATAGCACATTGTTCCTCAGTAATATTTTTGGAAGGATAAAATAGGCACAAAAATCAAACTTTCAACTTTGAAGTGGACCAATATGGATTTTACTCTTTCATGTGTCTAACACTAGATGCTATTATATTATTGAAGGGAACATGTATCCATCAGTATGTGCTGCTTCATGGAAGGGCCTGAAAAATGAGTTTGAAGCTGGTGCAAAAGCTACTATTATGATACTCCTCAAAGATGCATTTGGGAACAATATCTCTCGGTCAACAGAAGTTTCCTATTTACCAGACTTTAATTTGTCTGTGCTTTATGAAAATGGTTCCTTTGCTAGCGCACTAAACATCAGCAATATGGGCTGGAACGAGTTTGACTATATGATTTTTGAGTTTATTGTGACAAAAGCTGGTAACTTTTCATTGCTTGTAGAAGGAGGAAATCAAACATTGAACGGTTCTCCATTACCATTGAAGGTGAATCCAGGTTGTGCTCCTTTTGTGCCAATTGTTAGTTTGTGTCATGCATTTGGTAAACCAAACTGTATCAACATGGGATCTTTGTTGCACAAGAGAACATAGTAGTGTTAGAATCTTTGTTACATGTTTGATGCTAAAATAGCTCCTGATAGTTGGCATCTTTTGGATACTAATCCTGTATATAGCTGTAGAGTAATAGTTTATGATGTCCTCATTTTTATTGTCTGTTCTTCAATTATCATTATTCTTTCCCTCTCTACAATACCAGGACCTATAGATGTCTCCAACTGCATGGCCAGATGGAACTTTAAACCAAAAGCATGGCAACTGGCTTCCAAGATGGAAATTCTTATACATCAGCAAGATCAGTATGGCAATCTGGTTCCAGGACTGTACGCATTTGATGCACAAGTTGTTGAAAGGGAGACAAATCTATCAATACCTGTATCAGATCTTCTGTTTGAAGAAGCTGATGCTGGGATTCAATTGTTTTCTTTCAGCAATTCGGAACCGGGGAATTTCTTTCTAACAATATATGATAGCAAGCATAACAAAAGCATTTTTGATATGCCATATGCTTACACCGTTTATGTTGGTAAAATCTACGTGCCAAGTCTCTTTATATAAGTTTTATTTGTTCCACCATCATTTTAGTCCTCTGTCTCTTACTTCTGTTTCTTTAGCTTATCACAGTATGTTTCTCCATACTGTTCAGGTTCTAGTAGAATTTTTCTATCCAGCTTCCACTCTCTTTTATGAAAACAAAACACGAAGAGGATCTGTCTTCTACTTCTTACATAAATTAAACTCTGAGATTGGTTTCTGAATGCAAGTTTCTCTTCATGTTCCTTTCCGAATAGGTTACTGTGATGGGGTGAAGAGTGTTGTCAACGGATCTGGTTTAAATGACTCAGTGGCAGGAGCATTGACAGAATTTTCTGTGTATTTAAATGACATATATCAATATCCTTCCCCTGTTGAAGCAGAATTATTTCAAGTTCTGATTTCAAGAGTAAACGACTCATACAGTATTTCACCAACTATATATCCCGTGCTAAACACCTCTGGTATGTGCCATTATAAACCATCCAATATGTTACTCTATATGTACAATATTTATAATGATGTATTGATGTGTGCATTTTTGTGGTAGGAAGCAGTGCAACTACAAGAGTGAAATATGATAGTGTTAGTCACATTGAAATTGCTCCATCACCGTCAACAGAGCTGAGTAACAATGTAAGAAATACAAATTAAAATTCTCGGTAAAGAGTTAATTGAAACTCTAATGATATTGTGTCTTGGTTTCAGTCTAATCAGGGTGAGACCTCTGTCGTCGCCAGTGCTTTTCGAGTGGACTGTACACCCACAAAAAGTGGCACTTACGAGATTTGTATATATTGCGGAAATATTTTATTAAATGGAGGTCATTCGATCAGAAAAGAAGTCCGAGCAGGTATTCCCGAACTGCATAATATCAAGTTATTTTTGTGTTTTAGCTCTATAAAACCCTAATAGAAGAATAAAATTGGGAAAGGAGTTTCCATTAGAGTAAAGAATAAAAAGATGATAACTTGTAGGATTTTAGTACTTACTCCCAATCTCCCATGCTAAACCTCCTTAATTTTTCATCAACCAGGAAAAGTAAAGAGAGATATAGCCTCTCCAGGATGCAAGAAATTATGTAGAAGATGGATATGTATTTAGTGCTTAGATTAAATGCATAATATCTAGGTTGGTTATGTTGCAATTGTATTGGCAAAGTATATCCTTTTTTATACCATCAATCATTTGAAGCTATACGTGTTCTTTGTCTGCTGCAGGTGAAGTAAATATGTTATTTTCAGGTGTTGTGATGTTTCCTCAAAAGGTACCAAAACTGTCTAAAAATGAAATAGTAGTAAAGCTTGTGGATTCATTTTCAAACCCAGTCCTGTCACAACAATCAAGGTTGAAACTGGAGATTAATTCAATTAATAGTTCTGGATTTTCAACTTGGGACGTTGTGGATTATGAGGATGGTTCATACGGCTGCTATTATATGGCTCAAGATGTTGGCACTTACGAGATCTGTGTTTCCTATGATGACAAGCGTTTCCCTCAATGCCCTTTCAATGTCAATGTTTACAGTAGTAAGTATAAATAGCATGCTTTGGCTTTTGCTTATAGTTTGAAAGCGCACATGCGCCCATGATAAGATTAGTGTTGGATCTTTTAATGCGGACGGGATTTTTGGTTCCTCTATCATGTCAAGTTCTCTCTGTTTCTTTCCTTGTCCTTATAATATTGAAACTTGAACTTCTCGTTGGTTCTTGCCACATTGTTCTGAACTGGAGGAATAGTTACATTTTCTAGTAGATACTACTTTTAGTCCTAAATATAAGATCTCATTTGGTATTTCTGGTTATTTAACTCATTTTGAGATGTTTGGTAACAAATTATGTGTTTTAAACTTGATCATTTGTATATTCAAACAATGAACTTCAAATTTTTAATTTCACTGTGCTATTAAGATTAATAAATTCTGAAGATACTCTTCTGAATTAATTTCAGGTGAATATTTTCCCAAAGCCAACAATGATACAGCATCTCTTTGGGAGGATGAGTCAAGTGTGATTGATGTCTTAGCAAATGATTATTTTGCTGGTGATAATGCAAGTATCGTTGATCTCTCAAAAGTAAGATTAATTACTTACTATAATTAATTCTAAAACACTGATTATCATTTACCTTCTGAGAGGTGATGCAAAGCAGATGAGAAGTTTTTCATATCTCCCGAGCTTAATTATCCTCAATGGTCGATACTCTATCAATTCCGTGCAGAATGAATAATTTACCTGTAACATGCTTACTGAGCAAAATTTCCAACATTTTTAACTTATGATGCTACATAAAATTTTTTAAAATGAGCCAACTGTACTGGTTTTTCATAACGTATGCAACACAATATTGAGATATGTTCGTAATGTATGTAACACTATTAATTTGTTAATAATCTCAATTGATTTTTCTTTTTCTAATATGTGGTGTTTTATCAGCCAGATCATGGTTCACTTATACAGAATGGTGGGATTTTTCGTTATACTCCTTATGAACATTACTATGGAAATGATTATTTTTGGTACACTATATCTGATATAAACGGAAATATAGCTACTGCTTCTGTGTATATATCTGTTCTCAGTGTCCCACCTCAGTTTGCTTCTGTTCCAAGTCAACTGCAGGCAACAGAAGATCTGATTAGTCCTAGATTTGGGTAATTACAGCCTAGTACACTATATTAATTAATAATTCTAAGTTTTTAATCTTCTTTCTTATATATATTCTTGTGGCTTCTTGCAGTGGTTTCACTGGGTTTGAGATAACTTATTCAGATTTAACGGAAAACATTTCTGTCAACTTAAGTGTACGATCCGGAAGTATACTTCTGTCTCCTATGGTAATGCAATTTGGGCAACCAATGTGGAGAGAACTTACCATTAATACAGGAAACGAAACAGCCAACAATTTAGTGTTGGAAGGTTCTGTGGAAATAATCAACTTAGCTCTCCAGTCAATCCAGTATCTGGGGTAATATCCTTTTAGTTGTTTGTCTAAAGTTAATTTGTTTGCCATTTCTTTTTCATTTTCCCATGGCACCCATGATATCTTTAAATGTACAGGCCATATGTTAAAATGAAGACAAACTGCATTCAGTTTCGGATATTCTTTGAATTTTATATTTTATCTGCTTCTGATTTTTGAAACTTTTGTTCACAAAGGCGACTTCTGCGTTTAATGTCATTCCTAAGGTTACCTGTTTGTTGAACGGAGTAACTTCCAGTTTTTATATATGTAGATGATTTCTAGGAATTTATATGCCATAGATTGGTTAGATCATGCCTTTTGGTGTTTGGTTTCACAAAAAATATTTAACTTGGTTTTTCTAATATTTACCTTCAGAAATGAGAATTTTTGTGGCAAGGATGCCATTCGAGTGTCTACCAAGAACAAGTATGGAATGAATGCCTTGGACGTTCCAATTTTTGTGGATCCTATCAATGACCCACCATTTATTAGAGTCCCTTACTTTATCATATTGAAGGGTGACAAAGACGAGTCCCTCATCTTTGACAGAGACTCAGACAACTTTGACTTTTTCATTGGAGATCCTGATCTTCTTACCTTCCCTGGTAGGTTGAAGATATGTGTCTTGGATTGATATTTTGCAGCTTCTTCACGAGCTAAGATTGCACAGAACAGATTTAGTTATATGAAACAGATGAATAATCCATTTATGGACAAGCGAAATAGAAGTCAATCAGTACAAAATATAACATGATTAGATAATAACTTTGTTCTTGGGAGTTGACAGTGCTTGCACAGTGAATTTGGAGGCTTGCGTTCTGCTGATGATGGGTGATATTTCAGGGGAAAAGGCTCAATTTCTGGTGACTTTCTCTATGGAAGTAAACGATGGAATATTAATAACAACTCTTCCTTCTTATTTGGTCAACACAACTGAACTGAAGACGGGAGATAGTAACCAATGGCAGCCTCTTCTTACATATGTCACTATCTCAAAGCATTTCATGGTCAGAGCCAATGGAATCAGATTTCAGGGAACAGTCAACGACTGCAACACAGTTATGCAGCAACTTTTCTATCATGTATGCAATCTTCCTATCCTTGAAGCTATTTCGCTTTAATTATGAACATGGGACTATCTTTGAAATATTAGTCCTATAGCCTACACATATAATGTTTGGAACTCGGAAGCATGCGATCAAGTTCTATTCTTCACATTTTAGAAGCATCATTGCTTTATCATCTCTTCCCTCTACGAATACTGGAATGAATACCAAACAAAACGCCACAGTAAACCTTTTTTTGTTTATATCTGCACAGGGAGGAGAGCATGGAGCTGCTTTAACATTGAAATTAAATGATATGGGAAATTATGGATGTTATCCTGATTGTTCTGAAGGGATGTCATTGCCCTTATATGCTGAGGCTATGGTCAACTTGATGAGAGGACGACCCATGACTCCATTCCTTGCTCACAGTAAGTAACGGTTTTTCTTATTTTTATTTCACCTTTTTTGCCCTTGTTTTTAAACATTGGGTAATAACAAGCAACGCATTTTATATGTTGAGTTAGGTGGGATCATCCAACTTCATAGAAGTTGAGCAAAGCGCTGTCGTTTTACCATTGTTAGCTTTCTGTGCTATAATGGCATGCCATTTTATTACCTTTGCTGTCCAAACTTGATTTTGAGCTTTGAACTAGTTATTACAGTCTCAACTGGAAACATGGCTATTTCTCATGCATGTTTTGCAGGTTTAGTTAGTTTTCAATTCATGGATCTCACTTGATTAGAATATTTTGTTTTCTCAAGCATTAGAGCAACCACAATTTATGAATAAAGAATGAGAAAACTTTACCGATATATTGTAAATGTGTTTACAGTCTTGGGATCAGCCATCGTCATGGAGTTTGTTATAATCTTTTCTCTTGGGGTGTCGCTTCTATACTTCACTTGCAAATGTGCAGTTCTTCTGGTAAATGAAAGAAGAAACAGAGGAGAAAGACCTCCTGAGGTATCTGCTGCGCAAGGATCGCAGAAGCAAACAGTAAGTATGCATGCTGCAAAACAGTTATAACACCATTGTCTATTGCTCAAGAAAACATTGGATGTTCTTAAATGGCTCAAACATATCCTCCTCCTACATACAATGGCATTACTTCATGTTCATGACTCATTCATTTTCGTTTTTGTTTTCTTGGAAATGAAATGCAGTCAAGCGCTGAAATTTCTGAGAATGTTACTCACTTCACTGGTTGCTGTTCAAGTCCTTCGCTGCTTGGTTTTGGCAGGCGATCCTCCAGTGTTCGCCAACGGTCAGTAGTTTGATTGAGAAAATGTTTGGTTTCACAGATTCAGCAATAAGTGACAGGTTAAAGTTGCAGGTCGCGTCGTGCATCTGAAATTGGAGAGTCAAGTATGGCAGCGAATCGGCCATCTCCTTCAACAAGCCAACCCCAACAGAATGCCCTTGTGCCTAGTTTTACTCCGCTCGCCATTGACAAAGATCAGACCTCAGTTGTCTGAACTCTGAACTGGACTGCAAACCATTTGTTTCGTTCCTATGAGGGAGGGACTAGGATCATACAAAATCCTTTCTTGCTTTTTCTAGTTTTTGCATTTTTGGTCAAGGATGAAAGCATAGAGACACGCAAGTTATTGAAACTCCCTGAATATGTAAAATTTATTACTTTGGATCCGGGCGCCATCTCTTTTAACATACTGTATATAATGGGTATTAGTACTTTGAACCTGGGTTTTGTCGCTTAATTATGCAATGTTTTTTTAGTGATATAATTTTTTTCCCCCTTTTCAAAAGCATTTCATGACAAAAACATGATTTTGTAACTATATCAGGTAGCCAGACGAGCAATAAAAAATTCTTTTGTATATACGTACATTCATGCACATTTCTATTTTGTGAAGGAACTCAAAACGACATGTCGCTTGTAATGATCCATAACGGCGGCCCCGTCCCCGTCCCCGTCCCCGTCCCCGTCGTCTCCTACAGGATACGATCAGCGCAGCCAAAACTGAAATTCCTGAAGGCAAAAGCTTCAGAACAGCAGGTCCAGTTCAGAGCGATGGCAACGACAGCTTACCAGAAGCTGCTGCAAGTTGGCACTAAGATCGTCGCTGTTGGTAGAAACTACGCTGCTCACGCTAAGGAACTCGGCAACGCCGTTCCCAAGGTATCTCGCCCTCCGTTTTCCGTTTGGTTCCTCGGTAAATTCCTGGAACTGGACGCAGTCCCTCCAACTTTTGACCTTCGATCTTCATGTTTTAGACTGTTAATTTCTCTCGATATTCAATCATTCGGTTGTGACTCTTCGCATTTAGAGCTAAATGGCTGGGGCTACTCTGTCAGAAATCTAAGTCCTAATGTTTTTTCAGGAGCCCGTCTTGTTTCTGAAACCAACGTCGTCCTACTTGGAAAATGGAGGAACAATCGAAGTCCCACACAACGTGGATTCTCTGCATCATGAGGTCGAGTTGGCGGTGGTGATCGGGAAGAAGGCTCGTGATGTACCCGAGTCTTCTGCTATGGATTATGTCGGAGGTAATGCTCTTTGGCCCGTGAAATGCCACTTACATTCTTATAACCTTCGGTGTTGGTGTTTTAGAGAGAATTCTGAGGTCATCACTTGTGATCGGGTTCTTTGTCATCAAAGACATCCCTGATGAAAAGGGGAATGGGATTGTTAGTGTTATTCTACACGGCCATGTATGCTTGTTCTTTATCTGTTTGCTATTATATAACAAATCAAATTACATTTTGGTGTATCAGGTTATGCCCTCGCACTAGATATGACAGCGAGGGACCTCCAAGATGTAGCAAAGGTGAGTTTTTTCTTTCTTTCTTTCTTGTTGGGTTTAAATAAAAGTTGTAGATAATGAACTGAGTGGATACCAATTACTTTTTCCAATGTATGAGCATGAGAGAGAGAGAGAGAGAGAGATTGGTTATAAGCCCATCTCATTGAAGCTTGAAGTGAATATCAATATGAAAGAATGTTGATTAAGACATCTTGTGGAATTTATCACGCAATAAATTGTTCGTTTGAGTTCTGCAACTTTACAAATCAGTCTTAACATTGATGAATTTTACCCTATTATTTATCAACGAACAAATATAGTTTTCTAGTCTATGATTTTGCGTGACTTTCTTTCTAATTGGTGACATGGTGAGGTTGATGGAGGAAATCATTGTACCAAGCTTGTATTTAAGCCAAGAAGATTGCATTGGACAATGGGAAATTTTTCTATCCATCTTATCCTCTTTTCCCTTTTGCACCCCAAATGTATACATATTCACTTGGCTAGATGCAAAATCTGTTGTTATCTTTATCACCATATAAGATTTACTGAAATATGAAAGTTTGTTGTTCTTTTTATTTAATTATTTATGTGGTTTCTTTTTCTTTTGGCAATTTGTTAGTCTGCAGGTCTTCCATGGAGTTTGGCTAAAGGGCAGGATACTTTCACACCAATTAGTTCTGTTGTAAGAAATAGTATCCTTTTAATGCTTCTTTTATGCCAAAAAGCAGGCAAATAGCAAAAGTTAGTTCGCTTTAGAAGTTTGAGAGTAGGCAGCTTCAAATCTGACAATACGAGATTCAGCCATAAATGGCCTTTATAGTTTAATATACACCTGCACGTGACTTGAGAGTAGCAGATCACTTGTAATGGAGGCTTCCGTGAAAGAAGTAGAATAACTTGCATGCAAGTATTCCATTTAGTTATACACAGCCAATTTCTAGGGGAATCAAAGTAAACTAAAATGCTTCTAATACCCATAGACCTTTTATCTTAGCTCATCTACTTGTATATTTAAGCCATATTCTTAAAGCATATCACTGCCCCTCTGATTTGACATATGTTGTATGCAGTTGCCCAAGACTGCAGTGCCAGACCCCCATGATATAGAATTATGGTTAAAGGTTTGAGCTATTTATAATTTATCCGCTCATATTGCTGAATTCTGATCCTTTTACTGTGCAATGGTTACATGACGCATTGGCAACTTCGAAGTGACTGCAGAAAAATGGTTGCTGCAGGTAGATGATGAAATACGGCAGAAAGGCTCAACCAAGGACATGATTTTTAAGATACCATTTCTAATTAGCCACATAAGCTCCATCTTTACCCTCTTTGAAGGAGATGTGATACTTACGGGTACTTCATCTGCCATAGTAATTTTGTGCGATGCATTAGATTATGAAACAGAACAGTGTCTTGAATAGTTTTATAACCCTTGAGGCCATCGGTCGCTTTGTTATGGCCTTGTGGGCGCACCATTGGCCAAATCTTTGAAACCTTAGCTTCGTTAACATAGTTTTGGTCATTTTGCAGGCACTCCCCCCGGTGTTGGTCCTGTGAAGCCAGGTCAGAAGATCACTGCAGGCATTACAGGCCTTTTGGACACAAACTTCAATGTTGAGAAAAGAAAAGGGCCTGGTAATCCTTGATCTGGGGTCATCATTATTCATTAACCCCTTGTGGTTTTGTTTTAGGCTTAGCGCAGCAGGAGTTCTGGTGCTTAGAATAAGAAAAAGAATAGAAAAGCAACCTACAAACTCTTGCATTATTAGGAATTTGTAAGGCAATAAGCCACTTGTCAGTTTGTGTTCTGTTTGGGGATATTGAATCAGTGCAATCAATCGAAGTGGCACTGTTGTTTCCAGTCCAACTTATTTGCATATCTTTCTCTACAAACCGTCTACAGATTAAATTGATGAAAAACTTCTTTTTAGATTTAAATGTAAAATTAAAATATCATTCTGTGTTATTTACACAAAAGAAGGATAAATACACACTCAGATTGTCAGGTATTTGTGAGTGTTTGGATTAGCGTTTTTTACGGTGTTTGAGGTAAATATATAAGAAGAGCTTTGTTTCAATTTGTGGAAAAATATATTTTTTTAATTGTTTCTGGTGTTTTGCCAACGCCCTCTATTTGTCATAAAGCACTTCGTATGATAATGGCAATGACAACTCCTTGAACAGGGAATCCAAGTTGGCCCTCGATACAGGTGTTTCACGAATGATACTCAAAAAGTATTTTTCAAAATCACTTTTCCACAATAACAACAACAAGCCTTATCTAACTAAGTGGGGTTAGCTACATAAATCATATGATGTTACCGTGTTCTGTCAACAATCCAGTCCTTAGATATGTCGTTTGACTAGGAGGTCTCGTTAAAATCATTTTTTTACAAAATGAGACAAATTTCTCCATATATTTATTTCGTATATCGTAAAAACACTTTTAAAACTATAGTTTAGTTTCTATCTAAACACCATCTACTATGATAGCAAATCATGCTTTATAATGTACCAGCGTCAATATTGGTTTAGGCCTTCAGGTTAAGGAATTTACTGAATCAAGAAGTACTAGTATGATTTAGTGGGTATTGGTCAAATAAAAAGAACACTATTATCAAAGTTCCTTCGAACTAGCTGGGAATATACGATATCCGTGGAAGAAAAATGTGTTCACGCTCCAACCCACTTCGACGCTGATATATAATCCCTGCTTCTACACGGTGTTGGCTCCATGAAGGCTTCGTACTGTCGATTTGAACTGGTCAAAACGCGTTGCAATTCTATAACATCCCCCCCCCCCCCCAAAAAAAAAGAGATCATCCCCCCGGGGGCCTACTCCTATGGGGACTTGTTAGTTTTTCCAGATATAATCTTATAATTGGTAGGACTTGAGGCTGGCAAACTTTTTTATTTATTTAAAATAAGAATCATATTTGACAATAAACAAATAATATTAATCATAAGAAAGATATATTTAAAAAGAGGACGCAATGATGAGACGAGAGGAAGAAAAAGAGAAGTATGAGAAGACTAGACTTACAAAAGAAACGACATCCCCGTGAATACTTCCCTTGTTTGACGCAATGAAGTATTTGTTAGATCAAAGTCATCCTGCCGTGACGCTGACGCACACAGCAAAATCCTACCAAGCCACTGCATAAACAATTTTTTCTTTTCTTTTTTGTAAATAGATTTAGCATTTAAGATGTCATTAATATTGAAGAGAATCACACGAGTTTTAAAGGAAAAAGTTAATTATTAATAAATTTTAATGACAAGTTATTATTTTGATAATTAAATCTCTTTGTTTTTTGAGACCTAATTATAATTCTTTCTTCTTAATTTCCAATTAGTATTGCTTTGACTCTTGCCTTTCCACATTTGAGAGGTTGCAAAGACAAATTAGGTCATTTGAAGCAAACCGCGTTCCTACAGCGTGACCGTGGCAGAGAATCATGTTCATTAAAATCTGCAGAAGTTTCTCCTTCCCCATATAGCTTAACCCCTCACCTCCTTCCCCACATTCCCTTCGAACTCAACAATGGCGCTCGATGACCATGCCAATCCCAATTCCCATCCCTTCGACGCCAAAGGCTACGCTCTCACCACCAACATCCTCCTCACCATCACCTTCTTCTTGTTGTTCCTCATCATCCTACTGATTTTCCTTCACTTCTACGCCCGCTGGTACCTCCGCCGTGCCCGCCTCCGTCACCGCCAGCGTCGCCGTTCATATCTTGTCTTCTACGTCGACGACTCCGTCCCCTCTGACGCCCCAACATCCGTCGGTCTTGACCCCTCAGTGATTCAGTCTCTTCCTGTCTTCGTTTATTCCGCCCACTCCGACCCAGTGGAATGCGCTGTGTGCTTGTCTGATTTCGAAGAGAACGAATCGGGTAGGGTTTTGCCCAGATGCAGCCACACTTTTCACGTCGAATGCATCGACATGTGGTTCCAGTCTCACTCGACCTGCCCTCTCTGTAGATCTTTGGTTGAACCTGTTCCGGCCGGTGACCGACCCGGACCGGAGGTGGTGATCAATGTGTGCGAACAGGGTTCGAGTTCAGGATGTCGTCAGGATGGACAAGAAGAGAACCGAAGCGGCCGGACGCTCTGTTCTTCGTCGTCTTCAGTTGGGTTGAGGCGGAAGCCGTCGTCCGTTGGTGTAGCAATTGAGGTGAGCAGAAGCTTCGGGAAAGAGGCGGAGGGGTCGACGACGTCGTTTAGGTCACCGGGGGGACGTTTGCTATCGTTCCAGCGAGTACTGAGCAGAGAGAAGAAGCCGAGTCCTTCGTCCCCATCGTCGGAAAAGAGTGCCGCTGGATGCGGCTCGATGACCGAGATAGAGACGAGTCAGTGAGTTAACTCGGATACGCAGTGTAATTATGGAGTGATTATGTTTAGCGGGGGCCGACTCCATAAGTTGTCTGGTGGGACGTATACAAATTTATGCCGCTCACCAAACCTCATGTAAAATTATGAATTTTGTTGGCAAAAAAAAAAAAAAAATCAGGAATTTTGGAGATGTGGATATGGTATTAGAAAAATAATATTTTTTAGGTTTTAAAATGAAATAAGTTTATTTACTTTTTTTTTTTTTGAAAAGTAGACTATTCTGGGAACATTAAATTGATTGTACTGTTTTCGTTAATGTGTATGAAGTATTAATCCTTCAAGGAGCAACATTCTCTGAAGGAACAAAGTTGGGGTTCAAATTCCACTCTGATAATGTATAAATAGACATTGAAATTGATGAAAGGCACGTGTTTGTGAATTGTAAATTGTGATCATAAAATGGAGGAAGGTGGGAAGGAA
Organism: Neltuma alba; assembly: GCF_004799145.2. NCBI lineage: Eukaryota > Viridiplantae > Streptophyta > Magnoliopsida > Fabales > Fabaceae > Neltuma > Neltuma alba. Next base: position 27,846 of record NW_021633736.1, read on the forward strand.
CGACGCTCCGACCAAATGGGGATATACGGTCCACACCATACGGTCTCAAACTCGCCACGCCGCAAATATTCCACGCGCCACTCCACTTTCCTTTCTTTCAGTAATCACATCATTTACGTCCCATCAACTTTTCAGCTCATCAAATGGACCATATGAGCATTCTCACATTTTAACCTATTTACATGTGAGATCTTCATGTTCCACCTCGCACCGTACATCCTGTCAAATCTGGACATAAAACTATTAACTGCAATACCATGCTGCAGCAGGCCCTCAAGTCTTTGGGTGTTTGGGTGATGAACCAAGCCATGATTTGAAAAAAATCACCCGAACACTATAAAAAAAAAAGTGAAAATCATGATTTTGGCTTAAAATTCATAGTTTTGGTAGAAACAAAAATTTTCTGTTTTTGGGGGGAAAAAGAAAGTGTGAGAGCCTATAAGATATGTTTTTTTTTTTTTTGCGCAGACGGATATATCCTTCCTAATTATTCATCTCTTTCTCATTGTTTTAGACGCAGTATAAGAGAGCCTGAGAGTAGATCTCAATAAAATATGATCTTAACACCCCTCAATTATTTTTTATAAACATATTTAATCTTATATCTTATAAATATATATACACATATTAATTATTTATTAGTTATATTATCTTATGTGTTATTAATTATGTTGATAAAAAATATATTATTAACAATTTTATTCCTTCAAATTAAAATATATCATAAAATCTATTTTATCATATTAACTTATGTTTTTTTAGTAATTTGTATATACAAAAAGTGCTTCTAATAACAACTATTCAAACACTTTCACTTTTCAGAATCACTTCTTCATAAAATCTATTCTTCCCAGAATCTATTTTTCAGAAGCTATTTTTCAAACCATGATTTAGTTTTATCTAAACACCCCTTTTAACGACATGGCCTTACTTATATTTCATTTCTTTTTTGTATAAAAGACTTCATATTTGATATATTCTAAACATGATTTTCTTTATTCCTAAAGGTTGAACACTTAGGGTCTGTTTGGGTAGCACCCCAAATCATGGTTTGGGGACCCAAACCATGGTTTGGGAAAAATGCTACCCAAACAGCCTCCAATATTTTGAAACCATGGTTTTAACCTCTAAAACCTTGGTTCTGTGGAAAGCAAAATTATCTTGCTTCTGGTGCTGAAGCTTTCGCTGTTGGGTTGTCAGAAATTATTTGGACAAAAAATGCCCCTTGACTCGCTTGCGTTGTTGGCGTGGAGAAATGGTTTACGGTCATTTGGTCCTGACGCAGCAAGAGAGTGAGCATGAAAGAATCATAAAGCGGAAAAGATAATTACTATAATATAATTACTATAATAAAGTAATAAATTGTGTTTAATGTGTGCTTATTTATTTTGTCAAAAAATATCATGATATTTCATATTTATAATCTTTAAAATAAAATAATATTTTTCTGTTGGTAAAAAATATTTATTTTTTCCAGAAACATTTTTAATCTTATATTTTATAAATATATATACACATGTTAATTATTTATTAATTATGTTGGTAAAAAAATATATTATTAACAATTTTGTTCCTTCAAATTAAAATATATTATAAAATCTATATTTTATGTAATTATCATATTAACTTATACCCTTTTTAGTAATTTACACATATAAAAAGTACTTCTGGTAATAACTATCCAAACACTCTCACTTATCAGAATCACTTTTTCACAAAATCTATTCTTCACAAAATCTATTCTCCTCAGAATCTATTCTCCAGAAGCTATTCTCCAAACCATGGTTTGGTTTTATCCAAACACTCCCTTAGTTCTTTTTTTTTTTTTACTTGAACAGTATTGAATCACTCTTCAACCCAATTACCATTTATAAGCATGCTTTGGTGTTGATAATGTAAACATATACCTCTTCTAAAAATGACAGGGGGAAACAAGTTTCTGGCCGAATCAAGCTAGCGAGCAAGCATTATCATTTCATTCAAAAGAATACATATGGGGTTACAACTTACAAGATCGTATCAGTACATAGATATATTAATATTCACAGGGATATAGCAATACAAATTGCAGAACGAGAGCTGTTAGTATTTAGTGAAACCCTGGACTGCAATGATTTCATACGCTAATCTACTAAATGACATCCAGTGGATGTCTTGAATGAAAGTCAATGTTGGCCGTGGGGATAAAACTGCAGGTTTAGAGTGTGTCACCCTGCAGAATGTAAGTTAATTGGCTCCACATATTGAGACCTTCGTCTCCTCTTCCCTTCTGGAGTGCACCTTATGGCACTTGCCTTCGCAAGCTTCACAGAGAACTTACAATTTGATGATGGAGGCGACAACCCCCTCTTAGATGAATTGGTGTTGGGAGAATTCAGCCTTGCAGTTTTGTTCCTGTTCCCTTTCGTCAATGCCTTTTTGGTTGGAGACTTTGCTCGCTTTTTTGTCAAACGCAGCTGTGCGTTATCACGTTTCTTCTCATGATTTAGGAGCCTAACATGAAACGGATTCACGCCTGTGTAACACACAGATTCGCCATCATTTCCACTTCTTTCTAAATGCACGTCTCCATTGTTTACCTGAAATTTCATAAAGTTCGAAAAATTCGGATTGGCTTCAATTTAGACAACTCTCAAGGCATCCAACATCACAAAATAGGTAATAGTCAAAGCACAGTAAGCACTGTTGTCAGGGCAAAAAACATACCAGTTGAAGTAAAGCAGAAAAACTTCGAGCCACATCATACTTCTCTTGCCCCTTGACCACATCAGAAAAGGACAAGATACTGTTTTCTTGCTCTTCAAATGAAAGTTTGTCCAGGATATTCTCCCCATAGTCATGGATATCAAATGGCGGGTGTGATTCCTGTCAGGCAAATTAATTCAAATCAACTTGAAGCACCACAAACTTTGAAGAGGGATGTATGATGTCAAACTATTGACCACCATCAATCCCTCCCACCGCCGCCCCGAGGGCATCAAGGAGGATTATTCACCTGTTCTTCCAAGTTGTGCTCAATTCTTTGTTTCCATGTAGAAACCCGAGCTGCCATTTCAGTTTGCTTCTCGGTCTTAGCTATGCTAGCCAGGAGAGAATCCTGCGTGATGCACTACGGGTTATAGGTTCATCTAAGCAAAAATATTGACCGTTTCAGGAAAACAAGCAACTCAGACTTGACCAGACAGTTTCTCTCAAGCCCTTGCATTATTTCACACAAGTTCTTCAACAGAGCCACAAACAGATAGGATGCAACTTTTTTTGGGGAAGAAAAACTCAATACTGAGTGAAAAATAACTGGCACTCTTACCAAGTGAGAGCGACAGAGATCTTCCAGACTTGACTGAGAATTTGGATATTCATTACCTATAGCCTCATCAACGTCAACATAAGCATCGCCATTGTCATACTGTAAAAAATCAAGTAGATAAGCTTATTCAGAAATTTCCATTTGGTCTGGAGCATGTGACAATAAAATTACTGGTCTCCAAACCTCTTTACTGCAAGCAGGCATATCTTCATCCATATTGACATTCTCTGGAACTTCTAGATCAGGGTTCTCACTATCATATAAGTTGTCATCATTGCAATTTTCAGGGTTCGGAAATGTGCCATTAATTTCATCCCCACCATTAACAAGTGATTGCCTTAGCTGTAATTCATTCATCATATATTATAGGCTGTCATAAGATGAAAAAAGATAAACAGAGAATGCACGAGAAAGTACCTTTTCATACAATGGAGGTGATGAGCTATCCTTCTGTTTGTTGGCATAGCGTCGGCTTTCCCATATATTCATGAGCTCTGGATTGATAGGACCATGCAATTTTGCAGGTGGAAATAAGGAACTTATAGATACACGTCTGTTTAAATTGACTCCTTTGCTCTTAAAAGCTTTCACTGCGTAAAGGTAATAGTAATGAAGGTGTAATCACGTAATAAGGGTAAGGTAAACTAATAAAGGGATAAACGAGGAGAAGAAACCTTTTCTAAAGGGCTTCACTCTCAGATTGCCTGGCTCATGAGGATTTAAAGGTTTCCATGGATCATCTTCATCATCGCTTGAACTGTTTGAGGGATATGCATCACATCCATCATCCACATGAAGTCCATTGTTGCAGTTATCAAAACCAGCAGAAGCAGGAGAATTTATTGGAATGTTATCAGCATCAAATCTGCAATTATGTTGAGGAGTAAAGCTGGGATTAGCATGCTGACTCTTTGCAGCAGAATTTTTGGGTGCACTTCCAGTAGAACGTCCTCTGGGAGAATGAAAGCTTTTACGATTTGAGCTCCCTCTGTAGGCACCATTTTGCTCTGTCCCTACTTTGTTTCCCCTCAGATACTCATTAAGTGCAACAGCATCAGAAGTGTCCAAAAGAATAAAATCATGATACAAGTTTGTGGTGGCCAACTGCAAACACGCATCATATCATCAGTGAACAAAATGAAGTATAGCAATGCTTCCTTTTGTAAACAACTGGAAGCAATCATGGTACCAGATAAGACTCCAATTCCCCACCACGACCGGTAGCATCCAAGCAGTCACCCTCAAGAACAACGAGATTTGCAGGACGCTTTACAAAGTGATTCAAATTGACTTCTTTTCCTGGTGTACTATCCAAGGAAATATTTTCTTCCACTGTAATACAACAATAATTTACAGATGATATAGTAAGACATAGCAACTTCAATATAGAATATAACTGTTTTGATGCTATTGATGCGGGATGTTAAAGATATAGACATCAAAGAATACAGAAAAAGAGATGACAAGAGAGAAGAAGCAGCTTGAATTGTGGACACCCTCAATAATTCTTTGTTCTCAAGAAATTATGAAACCCAAAAGCTATTCAAATCATATACCAGGAATCCCATGTTCAGTTGCAATATCATTTTGTCTACCTCTTGGTTAATGCTACAAATCTGACATAGCAAAAAATTCATCATAAAAATAACAATCCCTTTCTGCCATGTTCACGTTTGATAATTTCTCAATATTCTACATTAAAAAGGTCACCTGGGATGTCATCTAAACACCAAAATTGATCATTTTCTTCATCGCCAACGGCTGGGGCACCACTTTCTTCAGGCTGGACTGATGGCCCTGGCCCATCTAATTGTTCCTGCAATCTGCCCAAAAAGTACATTTGTCAGATCAGATAGTATACATTTTGCACAAAATAAAACATAGTACAGTCAAGCCAATAGGTATAGTGATAGGGATGCAGGATTGGAGGCAATTACTAAGAGGCCTCAGGTTCAAATCTTTATTCAAATATGCACACACAAAAATAAAAAAAAAGACAGCTCGGCCATATAGAAGGGCATAGATATTATCTTATGTCATTTAAAATCTGTTCATGGTTCAATCAAAAGGATATTTTTATTATATCTAAATTAACCAACTGAATACATAACCCAATTTAAACTCAAAATCTCTTTTCCACTGTTATTTCAGCAAAAAATAACTCCACCAAAGGATTTGTTACTGAATAATCAAATGCTTGTTGGCGTTTCAGTAAACTCTTTCACTTTCACTCGTCCGCTTAGTTTTTAATATCCAGAATCCACTTTTCATAGAAGTTTGAAGGAGTCAAGTTCACTTTGCCCATGATTTCAACAAAAGCATCAACTATATGATGTCTAAGCACCACGGATTGACAGAAGAATAGAACGGGACAGAAAAGGAAGGCTAATACAAAATGGTGCTTCTAGAATTTAAATAAGGTCGTAAATTTCCAAGATTGAAGCAATAATTTTCTTTTCTTTTGGCCTTCAGTTAGGGGTATAGGTAAAGCTGAAGTTTAATTAAGAAGCAGGAGCAAACCCGACACTTTAATTAAAAAAAATCAAACCTTTTCTGAGAAAGAAACTCTAAAGCACGTAATACCAATGTGTAAAGATATTCCACCTTCCGACTGTACACCTGTATAGAACCCTGAAGCAGCAGAGCAGCTACAATTACCGAGAAACAACCAATTCAGATGAGCATATGCAAGAAAAGGAGGGAAACAAAATTTGAACGAGATAGGCCAAACCTTCAGCAAAATTTACGGAAATGTGACCTTCCTCTTCTACCCCGGTGATCTCACCGGAGCAAATTTTCAGTAAATACTCCTCAAGTTTCTTGGCGAGGTTGACTTCCCAATTAGATTCAAGGTCACGCTCTGCGTGAACCGAGTGGAACCCACCACCACTACTTCCCGGTTCCAACGTTTCCTTGTTCATATCCTCCTGAATGAAAACCTAGGGTTTCAAATTTCCGGTGAGAAATTGTAGGCACTGATAAAAGTAAAGTCGGGGTTTCGAGTTTCCCAGAAATGGGAAGTGGGTATTGTGTGTTCACAAATCTGAAGCTGCTGTTATCCACGGTGCTCTGCAGCAAGGCAGGAGGAGGGCACGAGAGAGAGGGGGAGAGAGAGGATTCAAAAAGTGCCCATCACCATTTTCCCGCTTGTTTTGATAATATTCAGAAATCAACGAGTCTATTATGAGTTAGGCCGAACACAAGGTCATGGTTTGGGCCTTCTTCTTAATTGGGCCATTTGTTCCCAAGAGCCATTGGGCTTGACCCAAAAGTCTACATTTGTTTTCTTTCGGCCATGAAAAATGAGTAACGCTTCTTATTATTATTGGGAATGTGAGGGATTTGTTATGAATTTTATTATATATCGTAATATTAATGTTGATGGTTACATCAAGCATGGATAATAACCAAGGATGAAAATTCATTTGGGTTCCATAAATTTATATAATTTTTATTTTAAATATTAAAACAATATCGATATAAAATATTAACTTTATATCAAATCACACTATTATAACACTATTCATATAATTCATCAGTAGTTTGAATCATCATGGACCATATGTAGGGTATGTGTGGATTAGCGTTAGGCAAAACTGACTTCTAACTCAATTGAATTTTGTAACTGAAGTTAGAGTAAAAGTCAGTTAGTGTAATGCAATTTATGTTTGGATAGATGCTTTTAAAAAGTCAGTTAAAAAAGTTAAAAGTTATTTGGATGATTAATAGAAAAGTTAGTTTAATTGTAAAATGACTGAAAATGATATGGAGTAGTGTTTGAAATTTTATATTTTTAATGTGATAATAATTAAAAGAAACACGTAAAATTATTATGATAAAATATAAATAGTTTGTTTGTAAAATTATAAAATAAAAATATTTGTTACGGAGAAAAATTTGAAAATATATTGTAGATAATTAATTAAATATACATAATGAACAAACATGAATATAAATTAAAATTTATTTGGTCTCTAATTAAAGTAAATAGAATCACATAACTAATTAGATCGTAAGCTTTGCACAATTTTTCCATAAGTCAGTTAGAAAAGTTGATCCAGATTGCGTTGGATAAGTCAGTTAGAAAAGTTACTTATTTTCATAAGTCAGTTAGAAACGAAGCTCAATACAAACAATCTTCTGAGCTGCAATAAGCTATAAACTTCAATTTTACGCTTTCCTGTGTGCTTTTGGCATTCCATACGGCAATCCAAACGAGTCCGTAATCTTTTTTCAATATTTGTCATACATTTATTAACTTCTATGAAACTTCCTTTTCTTTTTCTTTTTTATGTTTTTCTTCCTAATTTAGAAAGCTTAAATGTTGGGAAAATGGGCACAATTTTTTTAAATTCTGAAAATATCATCTACTTAATTTTCCCCAAAAAGACCCAAAAAAAAAAAAGAAAAGGCTGCGAATGGTGTAAATCAGTTCGACGTCTCCCTCTTATGCTGATGAGTTTTCATAAGAAAGGGATGACCACTATGTTGAATAGGAACAAACAGGAATGGGATTACTAAATACTCCTCCGGTCCTTATTATAAGACCCAATTTGACTTTTTATTTGGTCCTAATTATAAGACCCAATCCATTTTCTCTCTTATATTTATGTATTTTTTTCCAAGATAATCCTTCTAATAATGATAGTTTTAGCCAATATACTTAATTAGCAAGGATATTTTAGGAATAACAACACTTATTTATTATAAATAACCAACTTAACTTACTTCCTTAATCTCCTCAAATAAGTCAATTGGGTCTTATAATTAGGACCGGAGGAGTATTACTACCTCCGGTCCTTATTATAAGACCTCGTTTGACTTTTTGTTTGGTCCTAATTATAAGACCTCAATCCATTTTGTCTCTCATATTTATGCATTTTTTTCCAAAATAATCCTTCTAATAATGATAGTTCTAGCCAATACACTTAATTAGCAAGGATATTTTAGGAATGACAACATTTATTTATTACAAATAACTAACTTAACTTACTTTCTTAATCTCCTCAAATAAGTTAACTGGGTCTTATAATTAGGACCGGAGGTAGTAAGTAGTAACTCATAATAATTTGTAGGTCACCAAAATAATTCCTTTTGATGAAATAATCAGTTACAAAAAAAAAATCCAACAAAATAATGAACTCAAGAATTTAACCAAGGAGCTAGTATGCACCACTAGTCAAATTGGATATCACAGCATAACAGATGGCTCCGACGCCTACTTAGCCTCTAGACACATATATGAATAAAAAGTTGAATATATATTAATTATATGCTTTGAAGATCCCGGCGAAAAGCGATCAGATCAATCAATTTGGTACGGCCATTGGGCCAACGGAGTAGGGAATCCCGGAGGCGGAGATCCAGGAATCGTCATCAGTGGTAGTTGCATTTCGGAATTCATAGAACTTGCGAGGGTAGAAATTTGCGGCTTGAGCGGCAGTGATCACCTTCACGCCGGGCCACTTCACTCTGTGAGAGGTATCGGCGCCAGGACCTTTGTTGTTGTACTCATTGAAGATGCTGGTCAAGTGATAGATGCTACCCATCCACGACATGTAACCTTCGGGAGCGAAGATTCCGTCGATCAGAGAATCCATGATGATCACCTTGGCGTATGCTCTCCATGGACGTCCGAGGTATGCCGGTTTCTTTGCCGGGTCGGAGAGGTAGAGTGGGTCGGCGGTGAAGTGGCAGCTCTGGAACACCATCGCGCTGGGACTGTTGATCACGTTGCGGCCACTGGCGGAGACGATGCAGTTCTGGTTGTTTAAAGGTGGCCTGACGACCAATGTGCAATTCTGGAAGACCATGTCGGCGTCACCGAAGATGAAGTCAATTGTACCGGAGATGACACAGTCGCGGTAGAACTGGCGGTGGGACTGAGCGTAGAGGGTGTCTTGGTACCCATCCATGTGGCAGTTGTAGAAGACGGCTTTATCAGCGGTTACTCGGAGAGCCACGGCCTGGTGCTTAATTGCTCCGGCTGTGTTCTCGAACCCTACGTGCATGGCCGTGAAGTAAGGAGCATTCACGCCTGCAAATTCACAAGTCATCAGTTTTAGATCATTCTAAGCAAGAGTAATTTTATTGGATGACTCGAATCTTGTGGATCAGGAAATTATTAATACAACATACCGAATGTTGCGGTGTTGTAAGTTTGGACGCCGTCAGCAAAGTTGAGACTGCCGGTGAATCTGGTGACGGTGGGACCATCTCCGACGATTGTGATATGACTGGATTGCTTGGGTATGTTCACAGTCTCCTTATATACTCCGGCCTTCACGTAAATCACATAGGGTTTCATGTTATTCTTGGGAACAGTTTTGAGAGCGTCGGTGAGTGTTTTGAACTGCCCGGATCCATCTTGAGCCACAACAGCATTGGGCTTAACGTTGGCGGCACCGGCTGCGGCTGCGGCGAGGAGGTGACGGTGTTGGTTATCACTTACCCAAGACGGCAAGCTCTCGAGAAGCTTCCGACTGGAGGTGTTGTTATTATCACCATGAGCTTGACCGGAGGTGTTGTTATCACCATGGGCTTGATCGGAGATGATGCTATCAGCATGAGCTTGCAGGCTGCCGGCGAGGCCAGCGAAGTCGAAGGTTTGGGCGACGTCAGATAGGCCAGAGATAATATCCAAAGCGTTCATGCTGAGCTCCAGGGAAGTGTTCAACACCCTGGCCATGGTCTCGGCGGCGTGTGTGGTGGTGTTCTCGAAGCCGTCCAAACAGGTCCGTTGGTGGGAGATAGTGCCTCCGAGCCACACCTTAACGTCATAGGCGTATTCACCGAGCTTGTTTATATCGAACTGATCCACGCTATTGATCGAGTTTTTAATGTCGTCAATGGCGTAGTCTAACACCTCGTGGCAGATCTCCATAGCCTGTAGAATTTAAAACACATAAACACACACACACACACATTGATGTTCTAGGATTATTCATTAGTTATATATGTTAAATTACCCAGGAAATATACAATATAGTACCTGTCTGGTCATGTTGTCCTTGGCAAGCTCGTCGAACAGGGTAGAGTTATCAATGAACTTCTTGAACTCCTTGCCGGCGGCGTGGAAGGCCGCTTTGACGAGTTCTTTAACGTCGGTGGTGCCATTGTTCGCTTTTGAGAGGCTGTGCTTGCAGGTTTCCTTGTATTCGGCTGAGCTGCAAAGCACGTCCACGTCCTTTTGAGTCGCAGAAATCTGTTTCTTCTCACCATGATCCTCCCCGGACCCAACCGCATCGTAGGCTGCTTCGCCGGCACCAGATAGACCGACGCCCACGGCGGCCACCATGGCCACCAGGAGGATCCCTGAGACTGAAATAACAGCGATTTTCTTCTTCCTTTCATGATCACCGTTAGCCATATTTATTTTTGCTTATTCTACTATAAAGATGTAGTTTTTTTTTTTTAATTATTATTCGATATGGAAGAGATATACCAACAATAAGAGTAGAAGTTACAATATTATTGTTGGCACTCTCTTTCTGAGCAGCTTGTGAAAGGCCAAAGGTGGTCGTTATTTGTCTGCTGTAGGATCTCGCATTCTGGGGTGATTTATATAAACGCAACGCTTCTCTGAACCTCAGATTTGTTTGTGCAACGAAAGACGAGGAAGGCCTCTTGTGAAACAAGAGTTTCCTCATAATCTGGGAACCTGGTATGTTATATCTAAAGTTAGCACGCAAATAAAACGTTGACTGCACATATATATGGTCATTGACTAATTTTGATCTGTTTGAATGGTTATTCGGGAGATTATATGGTTGTAATAAAATTGAGGGTGACAATTAAATGCACACTTTGAAAAGGTTTTCTATATGTAATTTCTGCGTCCATGTGAAGGCATTTTGCATGTATAATCAGCATATTGAGATGCTAAATTTAGTGATTTACGATCCGTCATCTTTGCGATCATACACTAAAAGCAAATAGAAAACACCAATGAAAAACGACACGTGACGTGAGGAGTGCTATTAAATTTATATTCGCGTGTGTGTCATATAAAAAAATATTGTTGTAATATTATATATTACTTGCTTCGAATTCTTGGTAAAGCATGAACCCAAAATGCTATAACATTTGGAGGGGAAAAATTAAGAACTAACTAACTACTATAAGTGCCAACATTTTTTCCAATATATAGTGTCTTCTTAGGGATTCAATCATTTCTCTATGTATATACACAACCTCAAGCACAGGTGAAAAGAAGAAAAAGACGAGGCATGATGGGCCCCACTGGATATATGAAATTCACTGAAAAAAAACCTTACTTCTTTCTGTCAATATAATTAACCTGTACGGTTTTAAACGTGGAGAAAATCTCCCCCGTTTTTAATACGCACAGGAAGAAATTTGAATGTAGTAAGACTTAATTATTATAACAAATTAATAATGATGACTTACATTGTTGATTACCATTTTGGATATATCTATATATAATTAATTAATGATGTTCTAGCATTGTTATGTCAACTAATACATTTTTGCATCCATCGTATTTGAACAGTCAAGTAAGTGACCAGAATTAGAATGATACTCATATCCAGGTGGAAATCAACTGTTACTCGATAGGTATTATTTAATTATATATTCAATACTCAGCTTTCCATCTTAATTAAATGGCGAATATGGAAATAGAACAGAACCGCTAACTAAATGTTTGAGGAACCTAGTTAAATGCCAACTGTGTTTTAGGCCTCTTGATTTTGAATAATCATATGTGAACAGTCAAGTAAATGTCTAGAATCAGATTGATACTTACCACTACCCCCCCCCCAAAAAAGAAAAAAGAAAAAACAACAGTCTATGTCGGGGGATGGGAGAACTAGCTAGTCATGGCATGGCTCATAAGTCACATAAACAACTTTTATCCAGGTGAAAATCAACAGTTAGTCGCCACAGGTTATTCACTTATATATTTAATATTGGATAAACTAGCTTTCCGTCTTAATTAAATGGAGAATATGGAAATAAAACAGAAGCATAAGCAACGAATCTCCAACGCTGTGCCTTGCCGCCAAATGTATTGGGTACTTGCCAACCCAGCCAAAGTTAGTCAGCCTGGTCTTCATTACTGAAGATCAAAGCTTATATATATACATCCAATCAAGTTCGCCCACGTGTGCCTCTCAGATCAATTAATGAAATGAAGTTCAGATCAATCTTCGTACAATACTGGTTCCCTCTGTATTAACCATAAAAATGCTCTTTCTAGAGGAAGAACCTTAATTATATATTATACGTGTATATATATAGATGTGCGTACATACATATATATATTTTGGGATCCAGGGTATATATAATAAAAAAGCCTAAGAAAGAATCAATGAAAGCAAACCACGTCTTATTCTATACTACTGGTGGGTCCGAGGACAGGCGAAGAGCCACTTCCCGGCTTCACTATAAATAATAGCTAGCGCAGGTTTTTGCAGAACCAAACCAGAAACAAAAAACCAGGTTAATCGTGGTGGCTTGAGATTACTGCCGGGAACATTATGGAATCATCAGATCATCTTGTGAAGATTGGAAGAGAAGGGTTTGATCTGATAGATGCATGTAACAACAACAAGAGACGCTTGGTCCTTCGTGAAAACCTTAATTACTTCACCAAGAATAAGGAAGAGGCTCCTGTAGTGACCATGGATCACAGACAAGCAGCTCTGAAATACCAAGGAGTTACCGTTGAGCAGCGTTATTACTATATGCCTGAGCCAATGCCTGAGCCAAAGCCTAAGCCAAGAGGCCGTTGGAGCGTCTTCTTCCAGGCCTTCAAATTCTGATCCAACCATGTCTTGTTGTAATCGCCCTAAGTAATCACCTCCGCATGCTTCTTGGTGTCGCTTCGTTTCGCTGTTACAGTAAACAGCATATAGTGTCGTTATAGTTGTATACGGTTAACAGCACCGTTAACTACTTTGTGTTAATTAGAGTCTTTGCATGTTATAATGTTTTACTGGTCTAAATACTACTGAGTTATGTACGAATAAGTGAGTAAATCAGTACTCCTTTTAAACGTAAGTGTTATTTGTGAGTTCTATATTCTCTTTCTCATCCTACGTTACATATTTCATAAGCCTGTCTCTAATATTATCGTTCATGCACATGTAAAAATGATCTTAATTAAAAGTAAGTTCGGTTGTTGAAATTGTTTTGTCTCCATTTTTTTTACTAAGCACAGTTATCTTTTTATTGAAAACACTGTTCGGTGGTACCAAAAGTAGGCATTTCTGTCAATAAAAAAATATTTCTTGGTCATTGGTTTTACTTTTTCCTTCTCTTTTTCAAATCAGAATCACAGGTCAGAGATAATCAAGCATTGAATATTGTAGCCGCCGCAGCATGGACAAAGACAATCGCTTCAGACAATAATGGCTTCAAAATTTATTGCAACCGGAGCAAATATTATTATGGCCAGCTCATATACGACGTCGTTGTGTGGGCGGGTGTGTCTGAATATGTAGATATCCTCGCGGCGAAAATGATGGAAAATAGGTTAATCGTTAGTTGTTTTTGTGATGGGTTGTATGATCGATGTTAAATTGTTCAGCTCACTGCGCCCATGCTAGGTTTTTAATCAAGTAAGTAAAGAAAAGCAAAGAAAAACATAAATATCCCAGTGTTTTTAAACTAAAACCCATGTATTTAATGCTTAAAATTTTATTTGGGCTAAGACGTGGTAGTATCTTCTTGTCGTGGAGCCTAATTAAATTCTGATTCATGGATGTGAGAATAGCTTTAATGATTTGATTTTTAAAATTCTGAAAAGTTAAAAATATAAACTGTACATGACACGAAATTTAATGGGATCAATTAGTGCGATTCGAATAAAAACATTAAGTAATAAACAGTGATGCATGGACGATACATGCAGCAAAATACATGTGCTCCTAATTAATTATATGCTTTTCCCTCCATTTCATGTTAGTGCAAACTCTAGGCAAATTTTAAATATATTCATAATATTCATCTCGAATCAAGGATGCTGCTCTTGTGTGTATTTTTTTTTCTTTGCCGACGCTCTTTTTATGTGTATTGAAGAATAGAAGTTCCACATCTAGAATAGTGATAATGAAAATAAAGAGAGTATTTAAGTTTGTAGGAATCTTAATCAGCTAAGATATAACTTGAATTATTTTGATATAATGAACAAGTTGAAGCACAATATTCATGTACATACATATATATATTTATATATATTAACCCGTAGGATATCTAAGTATAGGCGAACTTGAATTGAGGTAAAAAGCTCCTGGGACTCAATTCACCTAAACTTTTTTGTATATAAAAAAAAGCCTTACATTAAATAAAATTAGGCTTAATTAATAAATAGGACATAATAAATTGTAAGAATATATAAACTTTAAAGTACTTAAGATTTTGCGTGAAGATTGATATCAAAAAAAAAAAAAAGATTTTGCGTGAAGATGTGGTCCCCTTCTCGTTGATTAAAATTCGTTTTTCAAGCGCATCTCTACTCGTCTAATTAATTAAAACTTTACAAATGCACTAGAACATAATGAATATAGATTCCATATTCAATTCCTCGATAGATCAAACTTTATTTTTTTTTCCTTGCACAACCAAAAAAAATAGCCGCCTAGCGCCATATCCCTAACAATAGAGAAAAGAGAGGGGCGTATAATCTCATATCGAAGATTCACATTTCATGATCTAATATTTGAATATATTTTTTTATCTTGATTATTACTTTTGCTTGGCTATATATTTTGATCATTCTCTGGTGATAAGTATTTTTTTCCCAATAATAAGATATTTTCCATGCCATCGTGGACGGAGCGATAACACACCCACTATAAAAGTTAGTTAATTATATATAGGTCTCATATTTAAGCAGATGTGTTTAAACAAGCTAATACACACACACACACACACATATCAAATTGCTGGGTGAGCCTTTAATTGGGTGTGAGAGCATTTTGCATTATGATATGCATATCTCTGACCCTGGCGTATTTATTCCAATCAAAAACATTATTATCTTTTTTTTCCATACGATTTGCTCCCCTCTTTTATCTTTTTCTTTATATCAAAGAACAATACATACATCTATATAATATAGAATTTAAGGAGTAGGAATATTTTAGCCCTACGTGGATGAAATATGTGAAGTTAATTAAAGACTCGGTCCGTCCCATGCCTGGTGCAAAATTTTATATCAATTGCACTTTTAAATATTGTGTGCGTCTGTGTGTGTTTTTATATAAATTCTATGTTCTATATAAAATTGGAGTTGAACTAGTTAAGCTGGACTCTCTTCCGTGAGTTACTGTGTCCACTCTCTATTTGTCTCTTGCAAAATTTTTGGTGTTATATTTATCCAGAGATAAAAAAGAGTTTCAAAAAAGGTAAAAGATCAAGTGGTATCCTGCTAATTTAGGCCTTAATATATTTTTAATTATACAAGTGCAACCGCCCCATTTGTTATTGTCCCATATTCTGTGATATGCATAACAAAGAGAAAATTTCCCATGGAAAATTTATATTAAATAAAACAGAATATCAATTATGAGCACTTTTATTAGAATATCTAATAATTATTTGTTCCAATCCTTAATTTATACCAGACTTTTGCCACTGGGCTTAATCAAATCGTTTATATGTTACTTACTTGTGCTTATTAGAAATTAATCATACAACGAAAAGAATAATTAAAAAACACATAGAATACGAATCATATATTAATTTTTAATTAAGAATAACACAACACGTCACTTATTATTTAAGTATATCTGCCTGCCAGTGCGTACTAGTAATTATTAAAAATATTTAAGTATATCTGCCTGCCAGTGCATATCAGTAATGATCCAAAATATTTTTTATTAGACTCATTCAAAAGGATGGAGGTTGATAATCATCAAATTGCTTTGTTTAAGAACCTTCTCTTTATTGTGATACCCTCACACATATGTATATTGGACAACTTGCTAAGGAATTCCCCATTATACGATATGTTGTCTAAATTATCTAAAATTTGTTTAAGAAACCAAATATAATTAACCTATCTTTAGCTAGTGTAATTATTCTTCAATTGTGTGTAACTTATTTAAGCAAAATGAAAAATATTTATATATAACTAAAGATATATTGCTCACGTCTAAAGACAAATTGCACCCATCGAATGATTTAAGTCCGAAGTACCTTGATGCAATAAGTATTGTTATGATGGCACTTTCAGCAAATTTTCACACACACACACACATCCTCAACAATTCTTCATACAAGTCACGTCACGGTTGGTAAAGATGGCCGTGGGTCGGCTCGACAAGTTCATTGGAATTTTTTATTTGCATAACTCAGAGTATCTTCACTTTACTTTTAGCTCGAGACTAATTTTTGTCGGGTCGGAAAGGTTATGGTTCAAACTCGCCCAACAAGTATGTTTTTGGGAATTCAAACTTGTATTCTCCTCTTTATGGGAAGAGACTATTTACCATTTTAACTAACAAGCTTGTTAGTAGTTCGTTGGAATCTTTATTTTAATGTCACCAATATATCAAATTATATACCAATGCCAATATTATAAATTTCAACATCAACACGTTACATTGGACACAATTTATTGATCGAGCATTTCATTTTCTAAATTTGATCCAATGCCCAGGGCATTGTATATTTGGAACGACTTGGAATCAATTTATAAGAAAAGCCCCTTGTTGTGATGATCTTTCTTCTGCCTTTAAAACTCAGAAAATTCGAGTTGATGACAAGAAATAAATAAAATAAAATAAAATGATTTCTATCATCGCGGAATATATTTTAACCAGTAAACCACGTAAAATCAAATCTAATTGCCGTTGGGAATTGAAGACGTAGTAAAGCAAATTATAAACTAAACAGAACTTGTATAAATAAATTGATCCATAGAACTTGATCAGGAAAACAAAAATCATCCATATAACATTATTTGGACCATAACACAGGAGTCTCAATCGTACCAGTCCCAACAATTCCATATCTATATATATATTTAAAGGGGGGGGGGGAGAGAGAGAGATACATTTGCAAATATTTTCCTTTAGCTTGCTTAATTTTGCTACAACTCGAAAGTTATAGAATTCTTTGCAATTTAGTTCTTTGACTTTTTATTTTAATCCCTTGAAATTTTGGGCCGTTAATTACAAGTTACAACATCTCTCTTAATAATTCTATAATGTGTGCATTCCAGATTATTGTTTCTGCAAATTTAAAGTTTTCTATCTGGTTTAACACCATGGCAACAAGTACTATTTGTCTACGATCCATTTCTCTGTTTGTGTAGTTAATTAATTAGTTTTCCCCTTCAATAAATAGCAAATAAACTGAGTTAAATCCAATAGTACTCATGAAAAATACCACATAGTGCTCCGTATATTAATTCTTTTAATAAAAAATATGGTTGCATTATTTGTTCTTATATTTATTATTGTAAGTGCGTTTTATCCAAATGCCAAAAGTTACATCACTGTGTTTACCTCAGCAAGAAATCGTCACGCTCGAGAGGAAACGTTTATATATGTTAACATTAGGCATAATTAATAATATTCTAAAGTAGGCCAACCAACTTGATAACTATAAAAGTTAAGATTCTAGAGAGGAGAAAGTGATAAAATAATGCATATAGTGAATCATATTCGTCACCAAAACGAGGCCGATTCAACGTAAATTTTGGAAAGAATCATATTCTCACTCATTGTTGATTTATTTTTTAATTTGGTTAGAGTGAACTACACTAAAGTTCACAAACCACCTAATTGATTCCAACCCATAAAAAATATTCTTGTGTTTCATAGAGGACCCCATAATAGTAAAAATAATTAACAAAGAGAATGCTATAAAATTAACTCGTTGGCCAGAAAAAAAAGTATACTTAACACTATATTGGAAATTTTTTGGGTTAAAAATTTAGTTTTTGTTATTAAATTTTTATACAACAAGTATAAATTCTTTTAAAAATAGTTATTTTTACATGAAGAGTAAAATCATAATTTTGCTTTTTTAGAGTTTAAAGTAAATATAATCTTTTATTGACACATTTAAAATCCATATATAATGTAAAATCTAAACAAATTTGTATTATCTATAAATCACAGATGTTGAATTAAAAATTATGATGTATGTATGTATGTATGTATGTATGTATGTATGTATGTATGTATGTATGTATGTTAAGAATTGAACTTTTTGGACAAACAATATATATATAAATATATAAAGGTAGGTTACATTATATTGACGAAGTCTCGAGAACAATATTGAAATAGGAAAGGTGTCGCATGTGATTAAATATTATATTTGAAGACGTTGTAGTATAATTTACTTCTTTAACTAAAATTAATTATCAGCTACGGGTAAATTAAGAGTAATCATGTGAGGATTGATTAGAGGACTGAAATAGGCACCAGACTAGCACCTCTCATTTAAGTTAGAAGCTTAATAAAAGAGCTTTATGAGACTACCTTAATTTATATCCAACTCCGGCCATTTTGGTGATAAACACGAATATATTCCGTCCCTTATTAATCATGCTTATCAATTAATAGAGAACATAAAAGAATAAAGGGGCTTCTATAAATGGGGCTTCATCTTCTTCGTCCTTCTCAAGCAAAGAAACTACCACGTAAGAGAGGGGGAGAAAACTAAAAATCTCAGGCTTAGGCCTTGATCAGCTAGATATCTGCCTAGCCATTAAGATCTCTGCTTCATAGATCGAGCATCGATGGCAGACCTGAGAGAGATTGGTTTAGAAGGGTTCTATCTGATAGAGAAGTGCTACGGGGGCCAAGGTGGTCGGCGAGGACGACGGGGGATTCAAGCAGAAGCAACAGCTCCGAGGAGGCATGGACGGAACAGGGCGGATGAAATGGAAGCAGATCCTTCTTGTATTAACAGCAGAGATGCTGCTTCTATCTATGGCGGTATCAACGTCGTCAACTACACTACTGCTTCTTCTCGCAGAGGCAAATCACATCACTGAAACAAAAACTACGAAACCCTAGCTAGCTTGTGAAACTAAGTGAGTGTGTTTCAACCAGCCGCTCTCATGTAGTTCTATCTACTCTTTGTATTATATGTTATCATGTAGCGAGTAGCTCGAAGACCTGCAAAAATATTTATGTGCCAAAGGTCTTCTGCAGCTTAATTATAGGTTTGATATGTATGTATGCAGTGTACTGTTTGCTAGTTTATGAACGACCTGGAAACTGGGAATAAAGCTTATTTCATCTTTTAGCATATGGTGTTCTCATTCGCACCAATTCCTACTGTTTAATTCTCTACAAACTCCGTTCCTCTAATACACACCTGTGCATACACGAACCTTGCCCATTTTCCAATGCCTGACCCTGCCCCGGGAATAAGCTTTATCCAAAAATGTTCATTTTTATTCGGGCCTCTGTTTTTTAGGCTGGGCTATGCATTTTTTATGGGCCCGGGCAACTGCCCAACAGGGTAGCCTAGCCTCATGCACATCCTCACTGTCATTTGTACCAGCCGATTCCTCTCGATAATCAGAAGAAGTACCCTGCCTGTGTATGCGATAATTTGATTTGCAATCAAGTCAAGGTAAAAACTAATAATTAACCTCGGTGCTCATCACAACAAGTGCTATATACTTATCACTGTAATGCAATTTACACTGTCTAAGATTTGATATGGATAATTTAGATTTAAAATTTACTGTTCATAATCAACTTTACGTCAAAATTCACTATTGAGTATGGCTTCCACAATTTTGTCCATCAAGCTCAAAGAACACAATTTGTCGGACATATGTTTATATTTGGCAACAAAAAAATTAATGAAAGCTTGCAAAATAAAAGGGACGACAACAAATATTTAGGATATACGTGTATCGAATCTAAAACTAAATTGCAAAGTCGAAAGTTTATTTATGCATTAATTAAAGGAAAATAGAAAAAAGTTATTTGAAGCACGAAAATGTTAATTTCCTTAGCCTTATGTTTGATTTTGATACTCATCATTGTAATTAGACTAATTTTGTTGCCTGAGTATTCTGTTCTCTTCATTATATAGCGAGGAAGCATACAGAGCCACATGGAGTTACCTTAACGAGAGATTACAATTAAGGTCTCATTAGTCTCGTAGCAAAAAGACAAAATCTCAAATAAAAATTGGAGCTTCTAATTGATTAACTAGCTAGTCATTTGGTTCTTTTGTGTTAGACTTATTTTCGTAACGTTAATATTTTTATTAACAAGGAAAACATATGCGGTTGCGATGGATATTTTAATCTTGGGTATTATCTCCAAACTAAATTAAACCAATATAATCATATGCGGGTATTCAAAAGCGAATAATGTAGTTTATTTCATAGAAAATATGATTAAGCTATTTATAACAACAAATTAATAAAGTTTAGCTAATATGTTGAGACAATCTAGCTATATAAAATTAACTACATTGGAACTCGAAAATAAATCTACTGAGATTTGAGACACTTTTCTTTTACTAGAACTAATAAAAGAAAACTATAAGAATTGGTAACTTGCAAAGAAAGAATTGGATTCTCTTGCGAATCAGATTCTTTAGTTCATCTTTTTCCTGGTTGAAGACTCGAACAAATTTGAGTTGAAAAGGATTGACATGGAAAGATCAAAGATGGTTCAATAATTGGCAGAATTCATGAATGATGATTATCCTAACCCAAAATTATTGGACCCCTCATTACTGTGTGACACAGGAACTTAACCGTTAATTTTGGCAGTTAGGCATATTTCCCCAAAAGGAACCTTCATCTTCAGCCTAATTTAGAAAAAGATAATGTTTTGGGGCATGAATATGAATGCGTTCTTTCTCCTCATCAAGCTTACAATTAGCCTATTGAGAAAACCAAAGGTGTGGTAATTAAAAAAAAGGTCGCTACGGACGTATTAATTGATTTTATCTTCCCTTTCTCTGATCAAAATTCTGCACAAAAATATTTGATATCTTATACTATATCTCTACTTATAAAATTGATCAGTTAAGAGTTAATTATTCCAGCATGATCTTAATTGCTTTCATTAATTAATATATGTAATGATCCTATGATTGTGAGCTTTAGGGGAAAAAATTCATATTTTCAGTCATCAATACAAGCATAGGGAAATCAGGGGAACAATGACAACTCCTTTAATTGATAGTACGTTAAATTGAATTAAGTGCATTTTGTGATAACTTTAGAATTTTAAACCTTCAAAAATAATTATTTCTTAATTTTTAGAAACTTGGAAAATGAGTATTTTGAGTGAAAGTAAAGTATTATTTTTCTTTAATCTTAAAAACTTTGAGTGAGGAAATTTAAAAGGTTTTGAGGGACAATGATAAGATTCAAGAATTATTTGGAGCCAGACTACAGCTTTAAAAATATATATAGGAGGGTTTAAAATACAATTTCAAACATTTATTTGAATACAAATTTAATTTGATTCAGAAACGATAAGTACCATCCAAAATTAGAGACAATTTTTTTCGCTCAAATAATTTGTAGTACAGATTGCTTAACGAACAGAATCTATCATTTTGTTAAGGTATAAGGGTGTGTTTGGATGAAACCAAACCGTGGTTTGGAGAATAGCTTCTGGAAAATAGATTTTAGAAAAAATAGATTTTGTGAAGAATAGATTTTATAAAAAAGTGATTCTGAGAAGTGAAAGTGTTTGGATGACATTTTACCAGAAGCACTTTTTATATGAAAATTACCAAAAAAGGTATAAGTTAATATAATAATTATATAAGGGATATTTTTATAATATATTTTGATTTGAAGAAGTAAAATTGTTAATGAAATAATTTTTACTCACATAATTAATAATTTATAAGATAATATAATTAATAAATAATTAATATGTGTATATATATTTATAAAACATAATATTAAATATATTTATAGAAAAAATGATTTTTTTTGGCTAACAAAAAATAAATAAATTTTTTTTAAGATTTTAAACATGAAATCCCATAACATTTTTTCACAACTAATTTTTGTAATAACAAAGTACCTCCGATGTTTAATATAATTAATTAATTAATTGTCACCACATGTATATATATTCATAAAACATAATAGTAACAATATTTTTGGAGAAGATGAATTATTAAAATAAGTAATAATTGGCGTGAGAATATAAGATTTAATGTTAATAAAAGGAATATAAATAAAGAAGTGTCATAATAATTAAGATGATGTATCTATACAAAGTATTTGTAACAGGTTTTTTTTAACTACATATTACAATCTATGATAAAAGAATATAAATAAGACATGACTACTCTTTTTTTTTTAATGTCACTCATTTTTCTATCGCAGAATCTGCTAAACTCTTCACTGAAATGCCTCGTTCCTTTGTTCAATACTTCCTCCCAGGTTAATCCATGAAGCATGTTATAAGATGTGAAGTTCGCCTAGCATCATTCCATTGGGTTCAGTATGCGATTTGATGAGTTCTTTTGGAACCCCACAGATTCAAAGTCCTCAAACAAAGTTTTGTTCAAGAGTGCTTCTAGGTAGAAAAGCAGGCTTCTGGGGTTCTTGGCGGATGAGATTTTTATATCGTAAGGTTGAAGAAGAACGGAGACTCTCTCGTGAACTTTAGCTCCCATGTGCCGGAGCTGCATAGTGAGAGAACGGCTGAGGAGCCGGACTGAAGACCGAGATTCAGAGACAGAGCACAAGAAACGTTCGACAACGGTGTTTTGGTGGCTGATTTGACGGGAGTTTTGAGGATTCTCCATTCTGTAAGGCGACGAGTTGCTGCATTCTTCAAGTCCAGATTTCAAATTCAGGCAATACAGCTCTAGTTTGTTGAGTTTCTTCTCTAATTCAAGCACGGAGTGTTTGAGCGTCAAAGCTTCTAGAAGAGCCTCGTCCCTCTTTCGAGTTGCCTGAATCAGTTTGTGAGATAGCTCCGCCACCGCGATTTTCCACTGCTCTTCTCTCGTCGTCGCCGTCGTCGTCGACGGAGCCCCCATGGGCTTGGGACTCTTCCGCGTCAACGTGAAGAGAATGGACTTGAAAATCCCATTCGGACTTGCCAACAACGACGAGTGCTTGTTTGGTCCGTTGTTATCGAAAGGAATGACGGAGATTTTCTCCCGCCCGTGGGGCCGGCACTTGTTGCACAAAACGGAGCCATCTTCTCCGTCGACGGAACCTTCAGACTCAGATCGTTTCCGGTGATTGGATTTCCTACTACTCTTTTCTTATAGCATCCGTAAAACGGGTTTATTATCTCTCCCTCTCTCCCTCTCTTTTCTCTTCTTTTCTTATAGCAGAAGAGTGATCGCGACGCGAGCAGAGCACAGCGAAGAGAATCGCGAGCACAGCAGAGCGAAGAGAATGCGCGAGCAAAGTAGTGAAATGCCGTTGCCTTCAATTATTGGGTGTCGGCCAGCTGCAGATTTCAAGGGTATTTTTGGGTCAAATGCCGTTGCCTTCAGTTATTTAGCCAGAAGCGAGAATTTCTTGCTTCTGATGAAACCATGGTTTCACCGGTGGAAACCATGGTTTCAAGCAGGACCACGGTTTATGCAAAATGTCTGCTTGTTTGGATGACATTTTGTGCAAACCATGGTTTGACCTTCCAAACCATGGTTTCCAGTGTCATTCAAACAGGGCCTAAGTCAGAGTATCTTCAAGGCACTTTTAGCTTGAGAACAACCTCTACCTGGCTAGAAGTGTTAAAGTTAAAGGCTTCCCAATAAGTGTATTTTTTTAAATTCAAATTTTTGTTTTCCTCTTTACGGGGGTAAGACCGCTTACCATCTCAATTATCAACTAATAGCTTGTTGACAAAATCTATCATCTTATTGATACTAAAATGCACTAACAATTGAAAGAGTCAAATTTTACTTAGCAAAAAGAATGTGTAAAGAAAACAAACATATATAGAATTCCCTTAAACATTATATAGGTTGTATCAAAACTATTGTTATATGCATGTTTTTCTTTTCTTTTTTCAAATGTCACAGAGGGCCAATAATTGAAATTGAAATTACACTTTCGTCCTCTGTTCAATAATTAATATAATGAAAAAGGGCAGGACTTGGAGAACTAATTACTGAATTAATTAGAATCACACCTTTAATACAGTTTGAGTTGAAAAGAACCTCTGACCACACGATTAGTAATAATAATCCACAAGAATCAAGGCTAGCTGAGGATGACCAAACTTGGCCAAGCATAATTGGAAGCTTTCTAGAGGACTAATTAGCTCTTCGTTATGTAATACCCACATTAATTATTTCTATCCACGTTACTTCTACTCTGAAGATAAATGTGAATTAGCGAATATATTCCTTGGGTTAATTAACCTTAATAAGAGCTTCATGTATCAATAAACCAAACAAATTAACCGAGAGAATAACTAAGATCACCCCACCACGAGCCAAATAAGATTCTGTTACTTCATAAGAATCTTCCTTCTCAAATTCCAATTGATTATGACAATATTATTCAAACAAATAATAATTAACTCTACCGTGATCTCTGATTGAGTTGGCACTGAAGAATTGGTTTTTTATAAAGGGGACTTAACCAAGCAAGAAGCAAGCACATAAGAAACAGAGCAAGTTAGATAGATATTCGTCTATTGTGTCTCAGTGCCTGTGTGTGTGAATTATCTCTTCTGGTCTATCTTCCATATACATACTTTTTAACCAATACTTAAAAGAAATAAAACTAAAGAGAATAGAACATTCTACCCAAAAGCCTGGGGTCACTACATAAAAGCACGCTTGGATGGAATAATCATGTTCTAATTTTAAATTAAATATATAGACGCACAAACGAAGCATAAGACCACACCAAGAAAAGGCTGAAGTGCTTCTGTATTCAACGTTATTCCTTTTTCCTTTTGACCACATCGTTTGAACAATTTCACCATCAGTTCTCAAGAATGAAGGGAACCAAAAAATTTCAACGTCCCTACGAAGAAGACTGAACTACCATCTAATTTTGCGCTGTAATCACCCATATTCAAATTTGAGATCACAATAATTGATAATCAAATAAGGACGGTGGATTTGGCTTTCTTTGCCCCCTTTTTCTATTTTGAAAAAATGAGGCAAGATGGTCGCAGAAGTTAGGAACTGATTTCACGTATTGTTCTTTTCTGTTTAATTTGGTGTTTTTTTTTTTTGGGTTATTCCTTTCAGATTGTTTCAAACAAGCATCATTGCTGCGTACGTCATGGGGCTTACGTCAACTATATAAGAGAAAGCACGAAGGTAGAAGAAAATATGAAGTTTCAGAGCGACTTCATCTGTTCTGCCTATAATTAAATTGATTCAACATCCTCGCGGATAAAAATGAATATATTCCGTTCACCGGCCGATCAAGTTTAATTACATATAGGAGTTCAAATAATAATGTTCGATCTTATTTTCTAAATCATTGATATCAAGTCAGGTTACTTTAGATATTTAAATTGCATCCGAAAAGTTCAGACCACTGACATAGAACAGGTATGTGAAAGAAAGAAGAGGAAAATAAAAAAGGGTCAGAGAGATAGAGAGGCTAGAGAGGAGAAAGAAAAACAAGAAAGAGAAGGATGAAACGAATAAAAGGGAATAATAAAAAACTAAAAAATCTGTTTATTTCAATGCATACAGCGTGTTGTGTTAAGAGGGCTCAACATAACCTTGATAATTGCTAAATCATCTCATTAATTTTCAAATATCTTTGGTCATCTTTAAATCTTATAGAATTTTTAATTATTAATTTCTTCTTCCTTTTCTATCTCCTTCAACCGCGTATGTAATAAGACTCACAAGTTACAACATACTCTTTCATTTTTAGATTTTGTATGCGGCATTGGAAAAAGCGATGTATAATATAAATGTGAAATGAGGACTGAGAGTGCGATGGGGCGATATATAGAATCTAATATCGTGTTGGGTTTCACCTCAAAATTAGTTAGCCTTGAGTAAATATTTTTACATGATATTAAACTTAAAAAAGCTAAACATGTATATTATAAGCAGAACTTGGAGTATATAATATTGCTACCTGCCATGACTGATTCCATATGCTTTAAAGAAAAGATTCCTTTAATCCATAATCCAGAAAATCTCGGCCTACCTCCTAGTCCTAAAGAGCTAGTTTCTTCTGTCTATATAAGTGAACTCATACTTCTTCCCTCGAAGCACGAAAAACCAGATAAACACAGACCATATAGCTAGCCCCTTAGCTCTCTTCTCTGTATCACTCCGATATCAGATATGGCGCCACCTTCAGACCTGACGCTGAAAAAGATAGGCGAGGAGGGTTTTGATCTGGTAGACCAGTTCTATGGTACAAAGGGAAGGACCGGTAATGGCAATGATCCTGCGTTCTTCGTCAGTATCAGAGATGGTTTTGCTACCTGTGGCGGAGTCAGTGTTAGGGGTTATCCAAAGCCTAAAACACCAACTCGTTGGTGCAGATTTCACTTCAAACCTAATTAATTAAGCCTACTTCCTGCAAGCACCTTCATCTTCAAGTACGTCTGTAAAAGCTGCTACGTACTCTTGTATTATGGTTTTATAAAAATAAAGTTGTATGTATGAACTATGAAGCTACTAGGGTATATGTAAGCTGTTACTCTTATGTTTTTATAGATATAGTTTGTGTCTGTGTCAAGCAGCTCAGAGACTTCCAAATGTGAAGGTTTTCTGTAGCTGATTTGAGGAACGCTGTTATATTAATATGTGTGTGTGTGTGTGTGTGTGTGATCATCAGTACCTTCTAGTTATATATGTAATGCTTTTGTTATATATGTCAACTAGCTAGCTAATTATATCGCCATGGTGTTCTTATTTTACGTACCTGTTTTTTATGTTATCGTTTGATTAGTCTGGTAAATCATATTTTATCAATTTGTTTGGTAATAAATTGTAATAATTAAATCATATGGACAAGTTAGCATCATGAAAGTTAATAAATTTTCCTACTCCTCCGGTCCTAAAAGTAAGACTCATTATGTAGTGTAAATTACACTATAAAATAAGTCTTATATTTATGACCAGAAGAGTTATATATAGAGAGAGAGAGATCGAACATTGTAACTCAAAACCTTAAAGCAATGAATTTAGGCGGTGTTTCATTTATACATCTCTTCTTTAGCCCAACAATAATTAACGTAGAGTTTCTCAATTTCATCCCACATCAAAACAAGTACATTATTCGCAGACGTTTTTCTAGGTGAATCCATTTCCTCTATTCTGAAGACGCCAACCCGCGTAGTGAAGCCAGAGAAGAGAATAATAATCTCCTAACTTATTAATGAATCCAGTTTCAAGAGTTGGTGCTTGCCAATTTATTTTGTCGATTATGTTTATCCGTTGGTAATATTTTTTCTTTTTTGTGGAAGCCCTGGCATGTACGTGATGGGGCATATATTATGTGTACATATATCTTCCTTCTTCTGTACGATACTTCCAAGTATTTCTAGATTCTAGTATACACATCCGAAAAGAATCAGAATATATAACATGATAAATTGATAATTGATCCGGGGTTGGAATATATAATTTTTTTAAATAGTCATCTAGGATAACATTATTTTTTATAAAAAAAAAACTTGATGCCACCATAAAAGAAATTACAAAGAGCTCAGCTTATAGTACAAGCTTCATTGATTTCGAATTAAAATGATATATAAATAACTTTCGCATATAAACTCTTCTCTAATGCATTAGTATCCTACACTAGATACATAACATACCAAAAAAAAATGTAAAGTAGCATCGTGTAAAAGTTTCCTTATACCACAATAATTGTATGTGGTATATGTTCCAAGTTAAAGGAAAAAAGTACAAAATACCGTCTCAATTCATCCTATTTCATCAGATCCGGGATGTGATATGGTTCCGAAGGATGAACTGGATAGTTCCAATAAGATTTCATTCTTGAACAAAAATCCATTTTTTGATTTATTTCATCTATTCCATGACCGGAACAGAGGTTCAGTTTTTGAATGGACAAGTGGAGAAAAACGATTCTCTTAACCAATGACCAGGAAATATTCTTGATTATATGCTCAAGAAAAACCATTTAATTGGGTTTCCATAGAAGGGGGACTTAATCTTCTTAAATACTTATCGAGCCAAAGAATTAAATCCAACCGGATAAGAAAGCTATCAGATTTATTAGATAAGCTTCATGTATAGCGGGGCCTATTTCTTTTAACTTGTAGGCTACTCTTGTATTGTATTTTTATCTACGTGTAGTTTTATGTGAAGACTAATTAAGAATCTCAGAGACTTCACATGAAGTTTTAATTATATATATATATGCCGCTGAGAACTGTCATATCAGCAGCATCTTGGAGTAGTTATGTGCTATAATCAACTTATTAGGTGAAAGTATAAAGGAAAATTAAATCCGTTTGATGGGTTGGTTCTCTCATTTCATGACTTCTTTTTAGTCATGTATACAATTTTAAATTATCAGTGAGAGAAGCCCTTCTAATTTTGTCATGAACGTAACGCAGGAAGCTAATATAAATAACTACACTTCATTCTCCACTTCGTTTTTACTTCTCATGTATAACAATACCCAGTTTCCAAAGTCATAAATGTCACATAATTATGTGAACATGGAGATTAAGTTTCGGCCGGCGGGCATCAAATCTATTCAGATTAAAATTAATTAGATGATCTAGATTTAATGTTACCTTATATTTTAACAATTTTTTTTAATTTAGTAGGCATAAAATTAAAAATTAAAAATAATATTTTAAGTGTCACTCCCTAAAAAAAATGAATTTTTTTATTTATAAAATTAAAAATTAAAACCTTTGTATCAATAACATCTAAATCTAATTTGAATAGTCAAAGTCTCATTCATGGCGATAAAATGCATACCACCATACCATGTACTATCTCCGGTCTTAATTATAAGACCTTATTTATAGACTAAAAATAAGGCCTTATAATTAGGACCAGAGGAAGCACTATCTTTCATATAAAATATATATATACACTCGTGCAGGTACACCAACTTGGGTATGCATTTCAATAATCATTAGGTGATTTAGTTTACTATTTTCATTTAGGTGCCGGTAATATTATAGCTTAATTAGCACTAGTTACCAACTAACAGTTTTTAACTAGTTGGCAAAAAAAAAAAATCTAACGGTTTTTTTTAATTGTTCCTTACGTTTGAAGCAAATCACTAGTCAAATAAGGAGGGCTGAGACTGGTGACATGGTGGTAAGAGAACTGATTTATTGTTCCTTTTGCTCTTTTATGTTTCAGAAACTTATTCCTTTCAGATTATATCAAACATGCATGCATGCTAACTACTATACGTCATGCCACTAACGTAAGATTAGACAACTCAATAATGATGTTGGATGAAATACACATGATAAATCAACAGAAAGTTATTATACACACACACACACACACATATATATGTGAATGTATGTATGTATGTATGTATATTGCTGCAAATTATCCACTGATTCATTTTGATGTTATATATGTGCCGAAAGAAGGGGCTCGGTCGCCAAGATAAGATTCTTTTTAATCCATAGACTAGGAATATTCTCGGCTCTCTCCTATAAAGAAGCACCTAGATATACATGTCCATATGAGGTGACTCATGCTTCTTGCTTTGAATCAAGAAACCAGATAACACAGATGTTACAGATCAATCCCTTCCCAGATCTCACCTGAAATATAAGGTGAATATATGCATTATTGGACCTCCTGAAATAGAGATTGATCGAGCTTCATATATACAATTTTGAAGCAAAAAATAAACCAAATAAGAAACGGCGCAAAGCTTCAGTTTAGATTGCTCTGTTGGATCAGTGTCTGATCGAACATAGACATATCTATGGCGGTTCTAGCAGACCTGAGGAAGATGGGTTTCGAAGGATTTAGTCTGATAGATAAGTGCTACGGCGGGCGGACAAGAAAGTGCAGAG
Organism: Neltuma alba; assembly: GCF_004799145.2. NCBI lineage: Eukaryota > Viridiplantae > Streptophyta > Magnoliopsida > Fabales > Fabaceae > Neltuma > Neltuma alba. The sequence goes on from NW_021633736.1 coordinate 58,071, forward strand.
CCGCCATGAAGGAGGCATTCCCTGAAAGGCAGGGACGTTGGGTGGTTCAAGTGCCAAATGATGAAATGGACGAGCCTCCTGTTATCAGTAGCAGAGACCACGGCGGAGAATCTCACTGTGGAGGGCATATGAATCTGAACTACTCAACTACTAACAGAAAACCACACGGTCTTGGTCGTCGTTGGTGTAGATTCTAAGTATTTCAATTCAGTCAACACGTTGGGCATATACGTTTAAAAGAAAAATGTCGGAGACATGAACATATGTGTAGGTATTCTGCGTCTTGTGTAATTGTTGAGTCGAAATCGCGTTTCATCTTCTAGTCTAGTTTAACTATATATGGTTTTCTTTCTTATTGTCGCCCCTTCTCAAAAGTTCTTCCTCTAATTATATGAATGGAGAAATTTGTAATTATTTGTTCTCATTATATAACGAGTAGCTTTGTTTCCAATTGTTAACTTTAGTATATATGTAGTTTGGATGTTTCATTGGAATAGTCCAATGGATTTGAATGATCAAATGATATGGAAACGGAAAATAAATGATAAATGGAATAGAAAATACTCCTCTGGTTCTATTTATAAGTTACTTCCAACATGTTTCACATAGACCAATAAAAACTTTAAACTTCATCAATTCTCATTTAAAATTGAACAATTTTTCAACTCTATCCCTATTTAATATATATTATTCCTCATGTAAACAAAGTCAATATAATAATAAATGAATAGTAAAATTGTATATTCATACAAAAAATTTCCCTCGGTGCCCTATAAATAGAACAAAAAATGTCTCATTTGTCTGCCTTATAAATAGGATCAGAGAAGTATATATATATTTTTAGTGTGATTCAATATAGAAAGGGATTGCACTTTTAATAGCTTGGTTAGTTGTTCGTATCATTAAAAATGATACAGGAAATAAGTACATGGATAAAAATACCCCTGACGTGAAAAAAAATTATATTTAACTTCTTGTTATTATAAATGCACAAAAATGAAGGGCAATTTTAGCATTTTATTTTTTTCCCGCTTCCCCATTACATGTCAAAACAGATCAACACACACACACACGCCACTCCCTATTTGCCTTATTGCCTATTCCTTTCATGAAAAAGGTCTGAAATATGCCAAACAAAATACTGCAAAAGGATTCTTTACGCAATTCCATTTCCGAGCTATCAAACAAGGCCTAAATTATTCTACCTTGAAGATCAAGCAATACTGTCAAGCTCTTCTGAAATTGGGCTCTATACCAAATCCACATTATTGGGTTTACTCTGGTTTGTTTGTTTTTTTTTTTTTTTTTTCAGTTTATAGATATATTTCTCCTCTATTTAATTATGTGAACTAAAGAAGTGCTCCTTTTTTTTCGCTTTTTTAATTCCATGTAAATGTAACCAAATATACTTTTGTATTATTTCTATTTTATTCTGCTCCAAGTGTATTTTATGTACTCCTCTAATTCTTAATGTAAGACTTAATTAATTAATTTGAGTAGATTAAGGATGTTAGTTAAATTAGTTAATGTGATATGTTTTTTTTAAAACACTCTAATCATTTTTTTTAATTCCCTCCCTTCCTTTCCTATTTGATTACTACTGAGAGAATATCAATAGAGTTAATTTGAGAAAAAATTAATAAACATGTGAAATAAGTCTTATATAAATGATCAATATTAACTTTCAAATTAAGTCTGGAGTATATACTTTAAGATATTGGCACATTTCCTTCCCCACTACTATTTCAAGAATTATTTGGCTCCAAGCTACAGCTTTAAAAATATATAGAGGGGGGGTTTAAAATATGATTTCAAACACTTTTCGACAGACTAATTTCAAACATTTGTTTGAATACAAATTTAATTTGATTCAGAAACGACAAGTACCATCCGAAATTAGAGACAATTTATTTCCCTCAAATAATTTGTAGTACAGATTGCTTAACAAACAGAATCTATCCTTTTTTTAAATATAACTCTGAGTATTCTCAAACCACTTTTGGCTTGAAACTAATCTCCATTTAGAGGGAAGCGTTAAGGTTAAAACCCTCCCAATAAGTGCGCTTCACGGAATTTGAATTCGTGTTTTCCTTCTTACAGGGTGAGATCACTTACCATCTCAACTAACAGCTTGTTAGTAAAATCTATCATCTTATTGATACTGAAATGCACTAACAATTGAAAGAGTCAAATTTTACTTAACAAAAAGAATGTGTAAAGAAAACAAACATATATAGAATTCCCTTAAACATTATATAGATGGGATCAAACCTATTATTATATGCTGGTTTTTCTTTTCTTTTCTTTTTTAAATGTCACAGAGGCCAATAATTTCATCCTCTGTTCAATAATTAATACAATGAAAAAGTGTAGGACATGGAGAATTAATTAGAATTTCACCTTTAAGACTGGACAGTTTGAATATAAAAGAATCTCTGACCACACAATTAGTAATAATAATCCACAAGAATCAAGGCTAGCTGAGGATGACCAAACTTGGCCAAGCATAATTGGAAGCTTTCTAGAGGACTAATTAGCTTGACAAACTCAATTATTTTTATATATTTTGATATCTTTTATATGGGACTTTTGTCAACTTAATTGGTCCCTTTTTGCCTTAATTGATTTAATTTATTTTATTTTGAAATATTATTTTATAGGGGCAAAATTGTCATATTTTGGTTTAATTATGACTAATTGATTTTTTAGGGCAATTAATGCTACCTTATCCTTGAATTTTGCTTGCAGGTTCTTGGAAGATTCTAAAATATAAAAAGAAAAAAATAATAAAGGAAAGAAAAGAAAAAGGAAAGAAAAATAAAAATAATAATAAAATAATATTAGGGGGGCAAAACGTTGTGTTTTGCCCCAACCTAATAATCATCTATTCTTCATCTTCTCCAGGAGGCGGGAGACGCAAGCGAAGGAAACACACACACGAACACGTCGAGAAAAAAAAACAGAGCAAGCTGGGGGCGGCAGAAAAAGCGAAGACCGAAACTGACGGCAAAACCAGCTTGACGGCGCTGGAACAGGAGAGACCGAACGAGCTGGGCGCGGCTGGACAAAGGACCAGAGCCGAACAGAAACGCACGAGCTGAGGGAGAAGACGCTGGGCGGCTTGCGACGGACCTGGAAAAGAACAGAGCACGCCGAACGGAAGCTGGAGGCGCGGCTGGAGTCAACAGAACCAGATCAGAGAACGAACAGCAACGACAGTACGAGCAAGACAGATTCAGCGTGAACAGTATTTTTCCATGGCAGACCGCAACAAAATTCTGAATATGGCATTCCTCATGGCAATCAGTGGCTAAGGTTGTATAATCTTCCAATTCAACAACAATCAATGGCAGGAGCTTGAATCATCAAAGGGGAGTTCTAGTTACTTTAATTTTCTATTCAATAATTGTTTAACAATTCCTAGGATAATTTTTCTGATTATTGGGATAATTGTATTGCTTAATCTGATTATATTTGGGGATTATTGTGACTGGATTATTGTTTACCATTTGACATTGGGCCGTTTATAGCTTTGATTTCAATTATGATGTTGTGGTTATAACATTCATATTGATTTTAGAGTTAATATATTGTGATTTTCTGATGTGGTTTGGAATTTTGGATCATATTGTCTCTTGCTAGCTATAATTTTGTTAATTTGGATTTAAGAATTCTAATTAAGCATTGGCTTTTAGCATCCTTAATCTCATTTTACTATTCTGGTTGCAGTTAGTAAGTTGGGATTTTAGGAAAATATTTTGTGACAACTCGAGATGGCTCGGTTGTTGAATTAAAAGCTTAATTATAATTCTTAATTCATTGTTTTAACTCCCACATCTTTTAGAGTGATGCTTGCCTGCGTTGTTGAATTGGAGGATTGATTTTTATCAGCGTTATTTGTGTGTCTCATTTTCATTTCTTTAATCTTCATTCATTTTAATCACTTTTATATAAAAACAAAAAATAAAAATAAAAGTATTTTAATTTCAATTTGATTCATAGAATTTAATTAACAGTTTTTTTCAAAATCAAAAATCCCTTTTATATAGTTTAGGTTACTTGCATTTATTTACTAGGATTTAATTTCGTTTTCGGCTCCTCAAAGTGAATACGACCCGGGTTGTGCACTATATTGCATTAATTCGGTTAATTTTTAGAGTAACCCCAAAGCGACAATTAAGGGAAGTTAAACTTCATAGCTCTTCATTATGTAATACCCACATTAATTATTTCTGTCCACTTTACTTCTACTTTGAAGATAAATGTGAATTAGCGAATATATTCCCTCGGTTAATTAAGCTTAATAAGAGCTTCATGTATCAATAAACCAAACAAATTAACCGAGAGAATAACTAAGACCACCCCACCACGAGTCAAATAAGAGTCTGTTACTTCATAAGAATCTTCCTTCTCAAATTCCAACAAATAATAATTAACGCTACCTTGATCTCTGATTGGGTTGGCACTGAACAATTGGTTTTCTATAAAGGGGACTTAACCAAGCAAGAAGCAAGCACATAAGAAACAGAGCAAGTTAGACAGATATTCGTCTATTGTGTCTCAGTGCCTGTGTGTGTGAATTATCTCTTCTGGTCTATCTTCCATATACATCCTTTTTAACTAATACTTAAAAAGAAATAAAAGTAAAGAGAATAGAACATTCTACCTAAAAGCCTGGGGTCACTACATAAAAGCACGCTTGGATGGAATAATCATGTTCTGATTTTAAATTAAATATATAGATGCACAAGCGAAAGATAAGACCACACCAAGAAAAGGATGAAGTGCTTCTGTACTCAACGTTATTCCTTTTTTCTTTTGACCATATCGTTTGAACAATTTCACCATCATTTCTCAAGAATGAAAGGAACCAAAAAATTTCAACGTCCCTACGAAGAAGACTGACCTGCCATCTAATTTTGCGCTGGTCCAGCTTAGTTAATCACCCATATTCAAATTTGAGATCACAATAATTGATAATCAAATAAGGATGGTGGATTTGGCTTTCTTTGCCCCCTTTTTTACTTTGAAAAAATGAGGCAAGATGGTCGCAGAAGTTAAAAACTGATTTTACATATTGTTCGTTTCTGTTTAATTTGGTGTTTTTTTTGGGTTATTCCGTTCAGATTGTTTCAAACAAGCATCATTGCTGCGTACGTCATGGGGCTTACGTCAACTAATTCAGAGAAAGCACAAAGGTAGATAAAAATATGAACTTTCAGGGCTACTCCATCTGTTCTGCCTATAATTAAATCGATGCAACATCCTCGAGGAAAAAAATGAATATATATTCCGTTCACCGGTCGATCAAGTTTAATTACACATAGGAGTTCAAATAATAATGTTCGATTTTATTTTCTAAATGATTGACATCAAGTGGGGTTACTTTAGATATTTAAATTGCATTCGAAAGGTTCAGAACGCTGACATAGAACAGCTGTGTGAAAGAAAGAAGAGGAAATTAAAAAAGGATCAGAGAGATAGAGACGCTAGAGAGGAGAAAGAAAAACAAGAAAGAGGAGGATGAGACGAATAAAAGGGAATAATAAAAAACTCAATAAGCTGTTTATTTCATTGCGTACAGCCTATTGTGTTAAGAGGGCTCAACATAACCTTAAGAATTAAACGCGAAATATCCTTAAAATCCTAAAATTAAATACGAATAATAATTAATTGATGATAAAAGATAACAATCAAATCAAAATTAAATTAAAACAAATTATTGCCAAATCATCTCATTAATTTTCAAATATATTTGGTCATCTTTAAATCTTATAGAATTTTTAATTATTCATTTCTTCTTCCTTTTCTATCTCCTTCAACCACGTATGCAATAAGACTCACATGTTACAACATATTTCATTTTTAGAGTTTGTACGGGGACAATGGAAAAAGCAATGTATAATATAAATGTGAAATGAGGACTGAGAGTGCGATAGGGCGTTATATAAAATCTAATACCGTGTTGGGTTTCACTTCGAAATTAGTTAGCCTTGAGTAAATCTTGTTACATGATATTAAAACTTAAAAAAGCTAAACATGTATATTATAGCTAGGTAGAACTTGGAATATGTAATATTGCTACCTACCATGACTGATTCCATATGCTTTAAAGAAAAGATTCCTTTAATCCATAATCCAGAAAATCTTGGCCTACCTCATAGTCCTAAAGAACCAGTTTCTTCTGTCTATATAAGTAAACTCTTGCTTCTTCCCTCGAAGCACGAAAAACCGGATAAAACACAGATCATATAGCTAACCCCTTAGCTCTCTTCTGTTTTACTCTGATATCAGATATGGCGCCACCTTCAGACCAGAGGCTGAAAAAGATAGGCAAGGAGGGTTTTGATCTGGTGGACGAGTTCTTTGGTACAAACGGAAGGAACAGTAATGGCAATGATCCTGCGTTCTTCGTCAGTATCAGAGATGGCGTTGCTTCCTGTGGCGGAGTCAGTGTTGGAGGTTATCCAAAGCCTAAAGCACCAACTCGTTGGTGCAGATTTCACTTCAAACCTAATTAATGAAGCCTACCTCCTGCAGGCACCTTTATCTTCAACTAGGTCTGTATAAGCTGCTACGTACTCTTGTATTATGGTTTTATAAAAATAAAGTTGTATGTACGAACTATGAGGCTACTAGCTAGGTCGTCTGCTTCATATATATGTAAGCTGTTACCCTCGTGTTTTTATAGATGTAGTCTGTGTCTGTGTCAAGCAGCTCAGAGACTTCCAAATGTGAAGGTTTTCTGTAGCTGATTTGAGGAACGCTGTTGTGCGCGCGCGCGCGCACACACATATGGAATGCTTTTGTTATATATGTCAACTAGCTAGTTAATTATATCCCCATGGTGTTCTTATTTTATGTACCTGTTTTTTATGTTATCGTCTGATTAGTCAGGTAAATTATATTTGATCAATAATTGTAATAATTAAATCATATGGACAAGTTAGCATCATGGAAGTTAATAAATTTTACTACTCCTCGAATCCTAAAAGTAAGACTCATTATGTAGCATAAATTACACTATAAAATAGGTCTTATATTTATGATTAAAGGAGATATATATATATATATATATATAGCGAGAGATATTGAACATTGTAACTCAAAACCTTAAAGCAATGAATTTAGGTGGTGTTTCATTTATGCATCTGTTCTTTAGCCCAACAGTAATAATTAACGTAGAGTTTCTCAATTTCTTCCCATATCAAAACAAGTACATTATTCACATGTTTTTCTAGGTGAATCCATTTCCCCTGTTCTGAAGACGCCAACCTGCGTACGTAGTGAAGCCAGGGAAGAGAATAATAATCTCCTAACTTATGAATGAATCCGGTTTCAAGAGTTGATGCTTGCCAATTTATTTTGTCGATTATGTTTATCCGTTGGTAATATTTTTTTCTTTTTTGGGGAAGCCCTGGCATGTGCGTGATGGACTGATGGGGCATATATTATATGTACATATATCTTCCTTCTTCTGTACGATACTTCCAAGTATTTCTAGTATGCCCATCCGAGAAGAATCAGAATATATAACATGATAAATTGATAATTGATGAGAGGTTGGTATATATAATTTTTTTTAAATAGTCATCTAGGATAACATTATTTTTAAAAAATACTTAATGGGCCACCATAAAAATTACAAAGAACTCAGCTTATAGTACAAACTACATTGATTTCTAATTAAAATGATATAAATAAGTTTCGACGTATAAAGTCTTATCTAATGCATTACTATCCCACAGCAGATATACAAAATAACCAAAAAAAAATTGTAAAGTAACATTGTGTAAAAGTTTCCTTATACCACAATAATTGTATGTGGTATATGTTCCTAGTTAAAGGAAAAAAGTCGGTTCAGTTTTTGGATGGACAAGTGGAGAAAAATGATTCTCTTAACCAATAACCAGGAAATATTCTTGATTATATGCTCAAGAAAAACCATTTAATTGGGTTTCCATAGAAGGGGGGCTTAATCTTCTTAAATACTTATCGAGCCAAAGAATTAAATCCAACCGGATAAGAAAGCTATCAGATTTATTAGATAAGCTTCGTGTATAGCGGGGCCTATTTCTTTTAACTTGTAGGCTACTCTTGTATTGTATATTTATCTACGTGTAGTTTTATGTGAAGACTAATTAAGAATCTCAGAGACTTCAAATTATTGTGAAGTTTTAATTTTATATATATGCTGCTGAGAACTGTCATATCAGCAGCATCTTGGAGTAGTTACGTGCTATAATCAACTTATTAGGTGAAAGTAAAGGAAAATTAAATCCTTTTAATGGGTTGGTTCTCTCATTTCATGACTTATTTTTCGTCATGCATATAATTTTAAATTATCAGTGAGAGAAGCCCTTCTAATTTTGTCATGAACGTAACGCAGGAAGCTAATATAAATAACTACACTTCATTCTCCACTTCGTTTTTACTTCTCATATATAATAATACCCAGTTTCCAAAGTTATAAATGTCACATAATTATGTGAACATGGAGATTAAGTTTCGGCCGGCGGGCATCAAATCTATTCAGATTAAAATTAATTAGATGTCCTAGATTTAGTGTTAACAATTTTTTTATTTTAGTAGGCATAAAATTAAAAATTAAAAATAGTATTTTAAGCGTCACTCCCTAAAAAAGGTTTATTTATAAAATTAAAAATTAAAGACTTTGTATCTATAACGTCTAAATCTAATTCTTATTCGACTAATCAAAGTCTCATCCCATGGCAATAAAATGAATACCACCATACCATGTACTATCTTTCATATAAACACACACACACATATGCGCGCTCAGGTACACCAACTTGGGTATGCATTTCCATAATCATTAGGTGATTTAATTTACTATTTTCATTTAGGTGCTGGTAATATTATAGCTTAATTAGCACTAGTTACCAACTAACAGTTTTTAACTAGTTGGCAAAAAAAATCTAACGGTTTTTTTTCAGTTGTTTCTTATATGTGAAGCAAAGACACCAGTCAAATAAGGAGGGCTGAGACTGGTGACATGGTGGTAAGAGAACTGATTTGTTGTTCCTTCTGCTCTTTTATGTTTCTGAAACTTATTCCTTTCAGATTATATCAAACATGCATGCATGCTGACTACCATACGTCATGCCACTAACGTAAGATTGGACAACTCAACAATAATGTTGGATGAAATACACATGATAAATCAGAAGGAAGTTGATATATGTATGTATGTATGTATGTTGCTACAAATTATCTACTGATTCATTTTGATGTTATGTAAGTGCCGAAAGAAGGGGCTCGGTCGCCACGATAAGATTCTTTTTAATCCACAGACTAGGAATATTATTGGCTTTCCCCGATAAAGAAGCACTTCTATGTTCATATAAGGTGACTCATGCTTCTTGCTTTGAATCAAGAAACCAGATAACACGAATGTTACAGATCAATCCTTTCCCAGATCTCACCCGAAGTAAGAGGTGAATACATGCATTATTGGACTGCCTGAACTAGATAGAGATCGATCGAGCTTCATATATACAATTTTGAAGCGAAAAACAAAACAAATAAGAAACAACGCAAGCTTCAATTTAGATTGCTCTGTTGGATCAGTATCTGATCCAACATATATATATATATAATATATATATATATATATATCTATGGCAATTCTAGCAGACCTCAGGAAGATGGGTGACATATATGCATTTTTATATATTTTTGGTGGGTTTTTGTCATTATTATTGGTCCTTAATTGCATTATTTGAGTTTAATTCACATTAGAGTGCTTTAACTTGAATTAGTGCATAATAAAGATAAAATTGTCATAATTATGATTGATTGATTTTTAAGGACAATTAATGCTACCTTATTCTTGAATTTTGGTTGCAGGTTTGTTGAAGAATTAAAAATAAAAGGAAAAAAGGGAAAGAAATATATGAAAAAATAAATAAATAAATAAAATAATAATAAGAGGGTCAGGTAGTAAAACTGTGCGTTTTACTACCTGCCCTAAATTATTATATTCATCATCATTGTATCCATTAAAGAGAACGAAGGAGGCGAGCTGGCGGCAAAAAAGAAAAGAGCGAGAAACAGAGGCATAGTGGTGTGAACTGAGATGCACACGAGCAAACAGCGAACCAGAGGGAGAAAATGAACAGCTCGATGGCGTTCTCTCCATTCACCATTCATCTTCTCTGCGTCTTCTCACTAGTGGCAGAGAGAAGACGGCGAGAAGGATAGCAAGCAGAGGTGGCCGACGGCGCAAAACAGAGGCGAGTGTTCTCCCAGCGTGAACAGTGTTGTTCCATGGCAACCTGCAGCAGAGCATTATTTATGGCATTCCTCATGGCAAACCGTGGCTAAGACTTAATAATTCTCTAATTCAGCAACAATGGCAGGAGTTCGGATCGTCAAAGAGGAGTTTAGTCACTTTAATTTCCTGTCCAATAATTGTTTAACAATTTCTATGTCTTAGGATAGTTATTCTAATTATTAAAAAAATTTTATTGTTAAATCTGATTATATTTGGAGATTATTGTTTAGGATTTGACATTGGGTTGTTTATAGCTTTGATTTCAATTATGATGTTGTGGTTATGACATTTGTATTGATTTTGGAGTTAATATATTGTGATTTTCTGAGGTGGCTTGGAATCTTGGATCATATTGTCTCTTACTAACTTTAATTCTGTTGTTTTAGATTTAAGAGTTCTAATTAAGCATTAGGTTTTAGCATCTTTAATCTCATTTTACTATTCTGGTTGCAGTTAGTAAGTTAAGATTTTAGAAAAGTATTTTGTGACAATTCAAGATGGCTCGGTTGTTGGATTAAAAGCTTAATTATAATTCTAAATTCATTGTTTTAACTCTCGTATCTTTTGAAGTGAGAATTGCCCGCGTTGTTGAATTGGAGGATTAATTATTATCATTGTTATTCATGTGTTTCATTTCTATTTCTTTCATCTTCATTCATTTTAATCATTTCTTATATTAAAAAGAAAAAAGAAAATATTTTAATTTCAATTTAATTCATGGCATTTAATTAGCAATTTTCAAATTAAAAATCCTTTTTATAGTTTAGGTTACTTGCATTTATTTACTAGGATTTAATTTCGTTTTCGGCTCCTCAAAGTGAATACGACTTGGATTGTGCACTATATTGTATTAATTCGGTTAATTTTTGGAGTAACCCCAAAGCGACAAATCAAGGGCATAACTTCAATGGGTTTCGAAGGATTTAGTCTGATAGATAAGTGCTACGGCGGGCAGACAAGAAAGTGCAGATCCGCCATGAAGGAGGCATTCCCTAAAAGGCAAGGACCTTGGGTGGTTCAAGTAGTGCCAAACGATGAATGGACGAGCCTCCTATTATCAGTAGCAGAGAGCCCGACGCAGCATCTCACTGTGGTGGGCTAATGAACCTGAGCTACTCAACTACTAGCAGAAAACCACACGATCTTCGTCGTGGTTGGTGTAGATTTTAAGTACTATCTTCGATCCTAATTATAAGAGCTAGTTGACTAATTCGAGAAGATTAAAGAAATAAATTAAACTCATTATTTGTAACAAATAAGTGTTGTCTTTCCTAAAATATTATTGTTAATCAAGTATATTAGGTAGAACTATCATTATTAAAAGGACTATCTTAGGGTTTTATGTTTAAGACCAAAATAAAGATCAAACGAGTTCTTATATTAAGAACCAGAGGTAGTATTTTAATTCAATAAACACGTTGGGCATATATGGGGCAAAAAAAAAGTCGGAGACTCGAAAATACGTGTAGGTCTTCTGCGGCTTATGTATAACTGGGCTATTATTGAGTCGAAATTGCGTTTCATCTTCTAGTCTAATTTAAATATATATCGTTTTCTGTCTTAGTGTCGCCCCTTCTCAAAAGCTCTTCCTTTAATTATATGAATGGAGACGAGTAGCTTTGTTTCCAATTGTTGCCTTTAGTATCTATGTAGTTTGGATGTTTCATTTCAAGGTTGTGGAATAGTCCAATTGATTTGAATAAACAAATGATATGGAAACGGAAAAGAAATGATAAATGGAATAGAAAATATATTTTTTTGGTGTGGTTCAATATAGAAAGGGAGTGCATTTTTAATAGTTTGGTTAGTTGGTCGTATCATTAAAAACGATGCAGGAAATAAGTACATAGATAAAAATACACCTGACATAGAAAAATTATATTTAACTTCTTGTAAATAACTTCTTTTTTTTGGGTTATTCCTTTCAGATTGTTTCAAACAAGCATCTATCATTGCAACGTCCGTCATGGGGCTTACGTCAGCTAATTAAGAAAAAGCACAAACATAGATAAATATATGAAGTTTCAGAGCTATTCCATCTGTTCTGCCGATAATTAATTTGATTCAACATCCTCGCGGATAAAATGAACATATTCCGTTCACCGGTCGATCAAGTTTAATTTCATATAGGAGTTCAAATAAAATGTTTGATTTTATTTTCTAAATGATTGATATCAAGTGAGGTTACTTTAGATATTTAAATTCCATTCGAAAGAATAAAAAAGGGATAAGAGAGATAGAGAGGCTAGAGAGGAGGAAGAAAAACAAGAAAAAGGAGAATGAGACCAATAAAAGGGGATAAAAAAAAACTCAATAATCTGTTTATTTCAATTCATACAGCGTATTGTGTTAAGATATTATTTATAAGCCTTAACCTAATCTTAAGAATTCGACGCGGAAAATCCTAAAATTAAATGTGAATAATTAATTGATGATAAAAGATAACATTCAAATCAAAATTAAAACAAATTATTGCTAAATCATCTCATTAATTTTCAAATACCTTTGGTCATCCTTAAATCTTATAGAATTTTTAATTATTCATTTCTTCTTCCTTTTCTATCTCCTTCAACCGCGTATGGAACAGTTACAATATATTTCATTTTTCGGTTTTGTACGTGGCATTGGAAAAAGCGATGTATAATATAGATGTGAAATGAGTACTGAGAGTGCAATGGGGCGATAAATAGAATCTAATAGTGTTAGGTTTCACCTCAAAATAAGTTAGCCTTGAGTAAATCTTTTTACACGATATTAAAACTTAAAAAGGCTAGCTAAATATATACATTATAGGTAGAACTTGGAGTATATAACATTGCTACGTACCATGACTGATTCCATATGATTTAAAGAAAAGATTCCTTTAGTCCATAATCCAAAAAATCTTGGCCCGCCTCCTAGTCCTGAAGAACCAGTTTCTTCTGTCTATAAAAGTGAACTCATACTTCTTCCCTTGAAGCACAAAATACCAGATAAACACAGACCATATAGCTAGCCCCTTAGCTCTCTCCCCTGTTTCACTCCGATATCAGATATGGCGCCACCTTCAGACCCGAGGCTGAAAAAGATAGGCGAGGAGGGTTTTGATCTGGTAGACCAGTTCTATGGTACAAAGGGAAGGACCGGTAATGGCAATGATCCTGCGTTCTTCGTCAGTATCAGAAATGGTGTTGCTACCTGTGGCGGAGTCAGTGTTAGGGGTTATCCAAAGCCTAAAACACCAACGACAAAGCCTAAAACACCAACTCGTTGGTGCAGATTTCACTTCAAACCTAATTAATGAAGCCTACTTCCTGCAGGCACCTTCACCTTCAACTAGGTCTGTATAAGCTGCTACGTACTCTTATATTATGGTTTTATAAAGATAAAGTTATATGTAGGAACTATGAAGCTACTAGCTTGATCGTCTGCTTCATATATATGTAAGCTGTTACTCTTATGTTTTTATAGATAAAGCTTGTGTCTGGGTCAAGCAGCTCAGAGACTTCCAAATGTGAAGGTTTTCTGTAGCTGATTTGAGGAACGCTGTTACTCACACACGCACACCCACACATATGTAATCATCAGTACCTTCTAGCTATATACGTAATGCTTTTGTTATATATGTCAACTAGCCAGTTAATTATATCGCCATGGCGTTCTTATTTTATGTACCTGTTTTTTATGTTATCGTTTGATAAGTCTGGTAAATTATATTTTATCAATTTGTTTGGTAATAAATTGTAATAATTAAATCATATGGACAAATTAGTATCATGTAAGTTATAAATTTTCCTACTCCGTGAGTCATAAAAGTATGACTCATTATGTAGTGTAAATTACACTATAAAATGAGTCTTATATTTATAATTAGAGGAGTTACATATATACATATATGTATATAGCGGGAGAGATCGACATTGTAACTCAAAACCTTAAAGCAATGAATTTAGGTGGTGTTTCATTTATACATCGGTTGTTTAGCCCAACAATAATAATTAACGTAGAGTTTCTCAGTTTCCTCCCATATCAAAACAAGTACATTATTCACAGATGTTTTTCTAGGTGAATCCATTTCCCCTGTTCTGAAGACGCCAGCCTGCGTAGTGAAGCCGGGGAAGAGAATAATAATCTCCTAACTTGTTAGTGAATCCAGTTTCAAGAGTTGATGCTTGTCAATTTATTTGATCGATTATTTTTATCCACTGGTAATATTTTTTCTTTTTTGTGGAAGCCCTGGCATGTACGTCATGAGGCATATATTATATGTACATATATCTTCCTTCTTCCGATCTGTACGATACTTCCAAGTATTTCTGGTATACACATCCGAAAAGAATCAGAATATGTAACATGATAAATTGACAATTGATAAGGGGTTGGAATATATAGTTTTTTTAAATAGTCATCTAGGATAAAATTATTTTTTTAAAAAAAATTAATGCCACCATCAAAGAAATTACAAAGAGCTCAGCTTATAGTATAAACTTCGTTGATTTCTAATTAAAATGATATATAAATAACTTTCGCATTTAAACTCTTCTCTAGTGCATTAGTATCCTACACTAGATATACAAAATAACCAAAAAAAAAAAAGGTAAAGTAACATTGTGTAAAAGTTTCCTTATACCCTAATAATTGTATGTGGTATATGTTCCTAGTTAAAGGAAAAAAGTCGGTTCAGTTTATGGATAGCCAAGCGGAGAAAATGATTCTCTTAACCAATAATCAGGAAATATTCTTGATTATATGCTCAAGAAAAACCATTTAATTGGGTTTCCATAGAAGGGGGGCTTAATCTTCTTAAATACTTTTCGGGCCAATGAATTAAATCCAACTGGATAAGAAAGCTGTCAGATTTATTAGATAAGCTTCATGTATAGCGGGGCCTATTTCTTGTAACTTGTAGACTACTCTTGTACTGTATATTTATCTACGTGTAGTTTTATGTGAAGACTAATTAAGAATCTCAGAGACTTCAAATTATTGTGAAGTTTTAATTTTATATATATGCCGCTGAGAACTGCCATATCAGCAGCATCTTGGAGTGGTTATGTGCTATAATCAACTTATTAGGTGAAAGTAAAGGAAAATTAAAGCCTTTTGATGGGTTGGTTCTCTCATGCATTTCCTGGCTTCTTAATTCATGCATATAATTATAAATTATTAGTGAGAGACACCCTTTTAATTGTGTCATGAATGTGACCCAGGAAGCTAAGATAAATAACTACACATCATTCTCCTCTTCGTTTTTACTTCTCATATATAATAATACCCAGTTTCCGAAGTTATAAATGTCACACAATTATGTGAACACGGAGATTAAGTTTCGGCCGGTGGGCGTCAAATCTATTCAGATTAAAATTAACTAGATGATCTAGATTTAATGTTACCTTATATTTTAACAATTTTTTTTATTTTAGTAGGCATAAAATTAAAAATTAAAAATAATATTTTAAGTGTCACTTCCAAAAAAATAAGTGTCACTTCCAAAAAAAAATGAATTTTTATTTATAAAATTAAAAATTAAAAAATTTGTATCCATAACGTCTAAATCTAATTCGAATAATCAAAGTCTCATCCATGGTAATAAAATGAATGCCACCCTGCCATGTACCATCTTTTATATAAATATATACTACCGTCGGTCCTAAATAATATATATATACACGCGCGCGCGCGCACAGGTAACCAACTTGGGTACGCATTTCAATAATCATGGGTGATTTAATTTATAGTCCTCCGTCCTTAATATAAATCCAATTGTTAAATTGGTTTTGGTCCTAAATATAAGACCTATTTATCATATTTATCAATTTTCTCTAAATTACCCCTATGGATACTTCCTCAATCATAATCAAGTAGAAGAGAGAGATTGTGATTAAAAAAGGTGATTATGATGTTTTAGGAAAACGTGTCACATTTCTTATAATTAACTAACTTACCTAACTTCCTTAATCTAATCAAATTAGTTAAATGGGTCTTATATTAAGGACCGGAGGAGTATTTTCATTTTGGTGCTGGTAATATTATACTCCTCCGGTCCTTAATATAGGACCCAATTCTTAAGTTGATTTTGGTCTTAATATAAGACCCCTTTCTCATATTTATCAATTTTCTCTAAATTACCCCTATGAATACTCCCTCAACCATAATCAAGTAAAGAGGGAAATGGGTATTAAGAAAGATGATTATGGTATTTTAGGAAAAATGTGTCACTTTTCTTATAATTAACTAATTTACCTAACTTCCTTAATTTAATCAAATTAGTTAAATGGGTCTTATATTAAGGACCGGAGGAGTAGCTTAATTAGCACTAGTTACCAACTAACAGTTTTTAACTAGTTGGCAAAAAAAATCTAACGGTTTTTATAATATTGTTCCTAATGTTTGGAGCAAAGACAATAGTCAAATAAGGAGGGCTGAGACTGGTGACATGGTGGTAAGAGAACTGATTTATTGTTCCTTTTGCTCTTTTATGTTTCCGAAACTTATTCCTTTCAGATTATATCAAACATGCATGCATGCTGACTACCATACGTCATGCCACTAACGTAAGATTGGACAACTCAACAATAATGTTGGGTGAAATACACATGATAAATCAGAAAGAAGTTGATATATGTATGTATGTATGTATGTTGCTACAAAGTATCTACTGATTCATTTTGATGTTATATATATGGGCCGAAAGAAGGGGCTCGGTGGCCAAGATAAGATTCTTTTTAATCCATAGACCAGAAATATTCTTGGCTTCCTCCGATATAGAAGCACTTAGATATATATATGTCCATATAAGTTCACTCATGCTTCTTGCTTTGAATCAAGAAACCAGATAACACAGATGTTACAGATCAATCCCTCCCCAGATCTCACCCGAATATATGCATTATTGGACCGTCTGAAATAGAGATTGATCGAACTTCATATAT
This sequence comes from Neltuma alba, assembly GCF_004799145.2. Taxonomy (NCBI): domain Eukaryota; kingdom Viridiplantae; phylum Streptophyta; class Magnoliopsida; order Fabales; family Fabaceae; genus Neltuma; species Neltuma alba. The sequence continues at coordinate 75,279 of NW_021633736.1, forward strand.
ACGATTTTGAAGCCAAAAACAAAACAAATAAGAAACAGCGCAAGCTTCAATTTAGATTGCTGTGTTGGATCAGTGTCTGATCGAACACATATATGTCTATGGCGGTTCTAGCAGACCTGAGGAAGATGGGTTTCGAAGGATTTAGTCTGATAGATAAGTGCTACGGCGGGCAGACAAGAGAGTGCAGAGCCGCCATGAAGGAGGCATTCCCTAAAAGGCAAGGACGTTGGGTGGTTCAAGTGCCAAATGATGAAATGGACGAGCCTCCTATCATCAGTAGCAGAGACCACGACGAAGCATCTCACTGTGGCGGGCTTATGAATCTGATGAACTACTCAACTACTAACACAAAACCACACGGTCTTCGTCGTCGTCGGTGCAGATTTTAAGTTTCTGTATTTCAATTCACTAAACATGTCGGGCATATATGGGGGGAAAAAATCGGAGGCTTGAAAATATGTGAAGGTCTTCTGCGGCTTATGTATAATTAGGCCATTATCCATTGAGTCGAAATTGCGTTTCATCTTCTAGTGTAGTTTAGTTTAACTATATATGGTTTTCTGTCTTATTGTCGCCCCTTCTCAAAATTTCTTCCTTTAATTATATGAATGGAGAAATTTGTAATAATTTGTTCTCATCATATTCACGAGTAGCTTTGTTTCCGATTGCTACCTTTAGTATATATATCTAGTTTGGATGTTTAATTTCAAGGTTGTGGAATCTCATTTCTTATAGAATGGGGTAACTCTAGTCTAATTCGTCCCATTTGTTTGAATAATCAAATGATATGGAAACGGAGAAGAAATGATAAATGGAATAGAAAATATAATTTTTTTTAGTGTGATTCAATATAGAAAGGGAGTGCATTTTTAGTAGTTTGGTTCGTTGGTGGTATCACTAAAAATCATACAGGAAATAAGTACATAGATAAATATAACCGACATTAAAAAAAAGAAAATTATATTTAACTTCTTGTTATTATAAATGCACAAAAATTAAGGGCAATTTTAGCATTCTATTTTTTCCGCTTCCCCATTATATGTCAAAACACATCATGTGTGCGTGTGTTCCTCTTTCTATACATGCCTATTCCTTTCATGAAAAAGGCCTGAAATATGCCAAACAAAATATTACAAAAGGATTCTTTACGCAATTCCATTTCCAAGCTGTCAAACAAGGCTTAAATTATTCTATCTTGAAGATGAAGCTGAAATTGAATTGAATACTGTCAAGCTCTTCTGAACCCCAAAAAAAAAAAAATTGGGCTCTATACCAAATCCAGGTTATTAGGGTTACCTTGGTTTTTTTAATTTAGAGATATATTTCTTTTCTATTTAATTATATGAACTAAAGAAGTGTTTCTTTTTCTCCCCTTTTAATTCCATGTAAATGTAACCAAATATACTTTTATATTATTTCTATTTTATTCGGCTCCAAGTGTATTCTTATACTCCTCTTAAGATGTAAGACCTAATTAACTAATTTGAATAGATTAAGAATGTTACTTAAATTACTTTATATGATTTTTTAAAAATATCTTAATCATCTTTTTTAATTTCCTCCCTCCCTCTCCTACTTGATTATTGTTGAGAGAATATTAATAGGGTTAATTTAGAAAGAAAAATTGATAAACATGTTAAATAGGTTTTATATATAGAACTAACATCAACTCTAAAATTAGGTCTTATGTTAGGTCTTGTATTAAGGACCGAATGGATATATATTTTAAGATATTGGCACATTTCCTTCCCCATTACCATTTCATGAAGTAGAAAAATTTTATTTTTTGCTCGATCTAATTTAGACCAAACCTTAGTTTTGAAAGCCAGGCGAAGTGAAAAAAAAATCAGTTTTTTGGAATAAGATCATTTATTTGGCCGACCTAATCAAAAACTTACTTAAATAGACGCACAAACTAAAGGAATAAAACCATGCCAAGAAAAGGCAAATGTTCTTTGTATCGTCCCCACTCGACATTAATATTCCCATTTCCTTCTGATCACATTGTTTGATCCCCGCCAATCAAAATCATTATTATTTCTCAAGAATTTAAAAAAAAAAAAAAAGACAACACTTATATCAAGTTTCCAATCACACATAAACATTTGTTTCATTTTTTGAAATATTACCATTTAATCACATTTAATTATAAATCTACATAAATAAAAATGATACATGGCGATATGTGATTTGAGAATTTAACATAATAAATATAAAGAACTTGACCTAAGTTTCTTTCAAAAAATTTTACAACCTTACGAGAAGACGGATGATTTGCCATTTAATTATGTGTCGGCTCAACTATCATGTATCCACATTTGATTACAACAAGCATAGTCAAACGAGGAGGGCGGATTGATCCAACGAAAGTTAAGAACATAATTGAGTTTTTCATATTGCTATGTCTGTTTTGTGTTTTTTGGATTACTAATTTCTGTCAGATTGTACTGTTTTAAACATCATTACTCGTACGTCATGGGGTTTACGTTAACTAAGAATTAAAAAGCACAAAGATAAATGAAGCACTTAATTCAGAACTATATCCTCCATCTTCTGCCTGATTAAGCCAACCAGCCTAGCTAGCTTGACGATAAAAACGAATATATTCCATCAAGTTTATGAAAGGAGCTCAAATAAACGGTCCGATTACATCTTCTAATTAATTAAGTATCAAATGAGATTAATTACCTTTTATATATTTAATTAAATCTCATTGATTGATGGAAAGATTCAGACCACCACATGTAATTAATAAGATGCACAAAACATCTTTCATGTTTAGATGTTATTAGTTGGAACAAGCGATCCATAATGGAGACTAAATGTGGAATTGGAACTGAAAGTGCGATAAGAGAGAATCTGGAATTTTCTATATGACATTCAAACCATACAGTTAAAAAAGCTATAAACAGATTATACATAGAATATGACCATTTCCATACCTACCATAATTTGAATGCTTTTATGTGCCGAAAGAAACAAAGATTCTTTTAATCCATACCAAAATAAATATCCTTGGCTTCCTCCTGTAACCACTTTGCTGTGTGTATATATACAAGTGAACTCATGCTTCAATCTTGGAAGCAGGGAAAAACCAGATAAACACAAATAACATAACTACCTACCCATAGCCTCTTTATATTATAGCCTCTGTGTTTGATCATCATTCTGATATAGCTGTGCGTTGTTCGATCAGAGATGGCACAATCTGCAAAGCTGAGAGAGATTGGTTTGGAAGGTTTTGGTCTGATAGACAAGTTCTATGGTGCAGCTGGCAGAGGTAACAGTAGTACTGGGAATAAGAGGGATGATCCTCCTCCAGCATTCTTCCTCAGTAGCAATAAAGATGGTGAAGCTTACTGTGGTGGATTCAGCGTTGTGACTTATCCAAAGCCTAAATCACAACAGACTACTCGTCCTTGGGGTAGATTCCACTTCAAACCTTAAGGCCCTTCACCGCTTTTCGTCAGTTACCTTCAACCTCAACTAAAGTCTATCACAGTACTTAATAATAAGCTGCTGCTGTTATGATTATGTTTTTATAAATATATGTGAAGCTAATTTGAAGCAGCTAGCTATATAGTCATGTACACATGAAGCAGCTCAGAGACCTTGAAATGTGAAGGTTTTCTGTAGCTGATGAGAATCACTGTTATGCATTTGTAATTGGTATCGTATAATTTAGTGAGGTTGAATAAAGAGTATGGTTTTATTATCTTCTAGCTAGTTAACAGTCATGGTGTTCTCATTTTACGCACCTGCTTTTATATATTAATCACTCTGTCTATGTTTCTGAGATTTCAGTAGGCAAAAATAGTCATGAACAGCAGTTAAATTTGTGACTACAGGATATTCAAATTAACATGTCTTATTGCTCGCAAGTTTTTTTTTTTTGGGTGAATTGTACTTACATCAACAAGACAACAAACAATATATCTTTTGTCGTCTTGTTTTGGCGAATAATCCATCTTGTCTTTTTTTCAGTAGTTTTTTTTTTTTAGTAGAATCCATCCTTTGTCTTTAATTGCACATAGATACTACTTCCATTATGTAAAGATAAATCCTATGGAAAAAAAAAACTTATATTTCTATTTACATGTTATTTTGAAAGATGTACTTATAAATAATTAAACAATTATATTGGAGGAATCTTTGAGAGAGATGAGCAAGATTGGGTAAAAATTTATTATATTTTTTTTTAATTAAGAGAAGCTTTTGAAAAATTAGATAAATTTAAGAAAAACAAGTTTGGTCTGTATCAATTAGTTTATATGTCCAAAATCGTGACAAGCAAGTTCAAATCATGGGGAGATTGGTAAAGAACCTCCACACCTATTAATGATCCCAAATTCAAGAGTTTATGCTTACTCACCCCAAGTTTATTTGTAAGAGGCCATCAAACTATTTCACACATATTAAGAAATTTAATTCGTTAAAATTGGTTAGTTTCATTAAATAAGTCTTAAATTTATTTTCTTTTCAAAATTAACTTCAACATTGAATGAATATCTTTTCTTTTTTTTTGCCGATGAATGAAGATCATTAGAATGAATGTGCTTTTACACTTATCGCAAAGGGTATTTTGAGTGAAAAAAAACATTAATAATCTATAACATAATACATATGATTTCTAACGCACTATCAATGATCAAGGCATCAAGAAAATGTTCTAGAAAGACTTTATAAAAAAATGCCAGACCAGTTAACTTATTTCTTCTTCTTCTTTTTTTTTTTTGGGGAACATGTATTTTTATATTGAAGGTAATTCTATTCGAAATACTATCGGACATCAAATGTGACCACCTCTTCCAGACGGGAATTTGAACTTTAGTAGTTAACTTATTTCATCAACATTGTTCCATTCCCTTTTTTGTTCACACCTGATCCACTTTGTGAAATTGTTTTATCTTTAAAAAAAAAAAAAACTTGTCTGGACGTGGTGCGGTATATGTCTAATACATATATCTTCCTTCTTCTATACGATTTTACTTCCTAGTATTATTTCTAGCTTCAAGTATACACATCTCTTAATGGCAAGAAAAGAAAAAGTATACACATCTCTTCTTTCTTTTTTTTTCACCGGAAAGTATACACATCTCAAAAGAATGAGAATGAGAATCAGAATGATATGATAATTGATGGAGGCTCGTTGGAATATATACAATTTTTTTTTAAATAGACATAAAGGATGGCACTAATTTATGAAAATACTGAATGACTCCAAAAACAAATTATAAAGGACTCACCTTAAACTTCTAGCTTCATTGATCTCCTGGCATAATAATTTTAAAATGATAGATATCTTATAATATACTACTAACTCTTGCATAAATTAGTATCCTACACTATGCGATATACAAAATACCAAAAAAAAATGTAAAGATTGTAAAGGTCTCCGTAATTAATTGTGTAAGTTCCTACTTCCTAGCAGCTAAAGAAGACGAGTCGGTTAAATTTTTAGATGGACAAGTGGGGAAAAATGATTCTCTTAACCAATAATTAAGAAATATTCTTGATTACACGAATTAAGCTAAGTTTTAGATTTCCAGTTAGTTAAATTAACCAACTAAATTTCTCACTCTAATTTGTCCAATTCTTTTTGATCCGATCCAATACGACTGAAGAGGCATCGTTGGGCTTCTTTCCACTTCTCTCTCCCCCCCCCGGGTTTTAGACGTTTTAAATCAGATTTGAACAATTTAAATTTTACAATTTGTAGAAAATATTAAAAACTTTAAGATTTAAAATAAATAGATCCAAATCAGTGAAATTTTATGTAATTTATAGTTAAGATAAATATATTAAAAAAAATCGACTTGTTGAAGAGGGCAAGCGGGCCCAAAAGGAATATTGTAAGCGTCTAAAAAATTAGAAAAAGAAATTATGAGGGGCACTGGATTCCCTAGAGTAGATGGCTTTATTTGTGGGGCGTTCCCCTGTTTCTCCGAAATTTCCTTTTCTGCTTAAACATACTGGAATATATATCATTATATTTCCCCTGATACAATATTTAAAGAATAAAGAGCATTTAAGAAATATCATTTGTGTACGCCTTCCTATAAATCAGTTATCACCAACAATGATCCTAATCATTAAAAATATTGAAGTTATAAAATATTAGCTCACTAGCAGAAAGTGCTTACTAGTAAATTGTTGATTGGAGTGGTAAGCAGTCTTACCCTATAAAAAGGAGAACACAAGTATGAATTTCGAGAAATGTACTTATTGGGAGTGTTTAAGATTAAACACTCCTAATCTGACAGGAATTGGTTTCAAGTCTAAAATGATTTGTTGATATCCTGAATTAGACCTTAAAAAAAAAAAAAAGAATCATATATACGTGCCTAAAGAAGAGTTAACTTCAATCATGTGATTAGACACACACGTTCGCAACTTGAAATAATTATTTTTAATCCACAATTAATTAAGAAATATTCTTGGTTACGTTCTAAAGAAATCACTGTTCGTTTCCCTATAAAAAGGAGGCTTGCCCTCGTTATTTTTTGAAGCAAACTAAGAAACACACACACACAATCAGATAAACAAGCGACCAAGTTAGTTTTACAACTGTGATGTCGCTCACACATAAACCCATGGCGTCAACAGAAGAGCTGAGGAGGATTGGTGTTGAAGGGTTTGCACTGATCGACCAGCACTTTGGTCCCCAGCGACGGAACAACGCCGTCATGAATGGTTTCCAAGAACCGCCGGCGATGAACCGGCCGAAAGATGCAGCAGCGGGTATCGTGGTTGTCAACTGCAACAACAAGGCAAGACCAGCTCATCATCAAGTTCGTTGGGGTAGATTCCTTAAAGTTTAAACCCTCTGAGACGTCGTACTGCGTATGGATTTAAACGACTTTATCTCATCTTCTACCTTAGCTAGCTAGTTTTCGAGTGGAATATGTTAATGTCTGGTTATGATATTATACATATAGGTGTATATATATCTATATGATGTGCATGCGTGTATCATATATATGTGTGTAGCTAGAAAAAGAAGCTCGGAGACCTGCAAATAATTATATGTGCCTTTGTGAAGGTCTTCCGAAGCTTAGGACTACTAAGTCCCATGTGTGTGTATATATATATATGGCTGTCTCTCTGTACTTTTGTATGTGTACTATAACTTCGAGTGGAATTAGTTATGGAGAGTTCCTTTCCTCTGCTGGCTCCTTTCTCTCTCTACCGCTCTCACAGACACTCTTTTATGTTTATTTTATTTTTCCCCCCAACAATCTTATGTATTTAATCAGTAATTTAGACAGAGGGCCTTGCCGAAATCCCGGGGGGAGTTTTTGGGGGGGGGGATCTTTAGAAGCCAATCTTAAGAAAATCGATCAAACTCATTTAATTAAATTCCCCCCTTGTGATAATTAATTAGCATAAACATGAAAGCTCTGTATTATCTCTCAGTTTCAGGAATATCGTTTCATCTTACAAGTTTATATTATATTAATCTTTCGTTTTGCTACTTGAAACTAAACTGGTCGATCGACACTATATCAGCTTAATCCAAGAACTTAAATTTGCAAATTTATTGGTCTTTTAACTGATATACCCCTCATAGCTCAACATCCCACAAATACATATAATTGGATTTGATACACATATCTTAATACAGAAACATAAGGTTGTGAATTATATATGGGCTCCACTTAATAAGAGATACATCGGGGAAAATACCCATATATAAACTTATAAGTTTAAGGTTTTGGGTTAAATATCATGTTGAGTCGATTTATATGCATCCTCTCGTCCTAGCCTATTGAATTTGGACTCTCCCCCATTTCAGGAGTGCCCAGTTTATTCTTCCCTTTTCGAGTGGTGATCCCTCTTGCCCTCTTCTGTTTACTTTTCAACTGGAGCTGTTTAAAACCTCTAAAAAGACAATTTTTTTCAAAGTTTTCTACCATTTTTAGCAGAGTCCAAAAGAAAAATTAGGAGAATAACTTAGTGACTTGCAAGGAAGAAATAAGTATTTTCCAGGGGGAATTAAATTCATCTTGATGTGTGTTTTTTCCGTCTCCCATTAAGAAAGGGATATTATTCTGTTTGAGCCAAAAAGGATCCGTCACTAGATTATATATTTCCCAGTGTTGTTCATGTTTTAATTTCCTCATCTTCGCGCGGAAACCAAACCTAAATGATGATGACCACCCACTTAATTAATCTGCGTTTGAATGTTAATTTGGAAGCTGTATCATACATGAGACTGTGAGAGGCCTTCGTCTCTTTGATTATTCTGCTTCCTCAAACGTTGGAGGATATATAAGAATAGGTTCCTCTAATTTTATCGTTCAAGCATCCAGATCACTGCAATCATTAATTATTGATTGTTATGTACATTGATGCCAAAAGAAGAAGATTAATTAAAAGACTATATATATATGATTCTCAAATTAATGGATCAGTCCACCAAGATACACGTATGATACGTTTAATTAATTAACCATTACCTGACAAATATTCTTGGCTCATCTGGCTTTACTGAGCCAACACGTCTATGAGGGAACCAGTTTCCATGCTAAGCCCTATTGATGAGCACAAGTGCTCATCGGCCAATACGCACCGTTTTAATTAAAGTAGTTAGAGGTTCCATTCATTTAATCGCCATGGTCGTTTTTTTTGGGTTCGTTAAAAAAATTTTGTCTCAAAGTTAACCCAGGTTGGATGATATCAGCCACGCTTGACGCCTTTTTTTTTTTTTTCCCCAGGGAAGGGAAGCTCTAAGTTTTTGCCATTGAAAAAATTACTACTAACTCCAATCTTTAGTATAAGAGCTTGTCAGATATTAAATTTGTTTTTAAATACAAAATTTTAATCTTTTTTGTCTTTCAAATTTATAATATTTTCTTTAAAATATTCTTATATTGATTATAAGGGGTTCCTACCAAGAAATAGCTCCGATGCACATAATTAAAGAGGATAATTTAGAAAAGTCAACACACACTTGTTACAATTAACTAACTTAACTAATTTTCTTAATCTCCCCAAATTAGTTATTTAGCTCTTTATATCAAGGACGTGATATAGTATTTTTTTTAATAATTACTACTTTCTATTAATATAAGGATGAGATAATTAATTTGTGAATGTTAAAAAAATTAGTTAAGATAATTATTTGTATTAAATGAGTATTTTCTTTTTTAAAATACTTTTGTTAATCATGTGTATTGGAATGAAAGCCTTTTTAGCATGTTCAATCACCATATGGACAACCTTGTGGAAAAAAAAAAGAATAAATATCAGAGATAAAGTTAATTGAGATTTTATATTTATAATCAAATTGAATCTTTAACTGGCTCTTATATTTGGGACTAGAGGTAGTATTATATTGGAATTAATATTTGAAGAATAACCATATTGAAAATTTTTGTGTGTATCACCAGGATTATCATGTATTCAATGGTCAAGATTTCTTCCTTAACTATTAGAACGCTGCCTTTCGGTGATGAGCGTATGGTGCTCATCACCTGCTTAGCAGGGAAACTGGATCCGGAATGAGTTTGGGTGCTCATCATTTTTTATGAGCACCCAACACTCATAGGATCTAGACCGTCCAGATCTAATCTGGACGGTTCAGATTTAATTTTAATTTAATTTTAATTTTTTTTAAATAATTATTTTAATTGGTATAGAATAAAAAATAAAAATAATCTCTTAACTATCATTCTTTTAAAAAATAATTTTTTTATTTTAAAATAATTATTTAAAAATATTAAATCTGGACGGTCCAGATTGCTCATCAACTGATGAGTCCAGACCCAACTCATTCCAATAATGTGGAGTTAATGTTGATTATTGTTCACTTTATTTTTTATTCCCATCTTCCCGTAAGTTTATTCTATTTATAATGATTAAGGAATATATCCATTTTCTGAAGCAATATGATGAATATTTTTGGGCCACCAAACAATTATTTAAATTATATAGAATAAAATGCACAGATTTAATTGTTTCTTTGAAGATGTGGCCAGATGCTCATTATATATATATATATATATATATATATATATATATATATTCTTGTAAACGTAATTAAGCATGATCTCATCACGAGTCATGATGCAAATCCGATCCCTATACCAAATTAAAGCGAAAAGAGATAATCTCTTTCAAGATCTTCTGGCTTTTCCCACCTCTTTTCTGTTTCTTCATATAGCAATTATTATTATTATTATTATGGATAATCGTTTTAACATGATATTCAATTATTACTCAAATATGTGTGAATTCGAAGTAAAATCTTATCTCGGGAAAAAGAGGCAACATATAATCGAATAAGGAAAATAGAAAGTCGTACCGTACTAATAGTCATATATTGAAATTACTCGTAGGTGCATGTAGGGGTGAGCAACAAACCCATTACCCGCTAGCCCGCCCATGACCCATGAAATTTTTGCCCATTTAAGCCCGCCCAATTAGCCCAAATAAGATATTATAAATGGGCGGGCTTAAATGGGCGGGGTAGCCCATTAAACGGGTTGGGCTATGGGCAAGGTATTGGGCTGCCCATACCCGCCCGTTTAAGTTTTAAGTTTTTAAAAATATTTTTATTCTTCATTTAATTGATGATATTGTTTCTCATTCATCTTTTATCAAACATTCATGTTTGTCTCAGCTTTTATTTTATCCTTTAGGTAAAAGTTGGAATTTTCAAATTTTATGAGACTTTATGATTGGTGACTACTTTTATGATTTTATCAGACTTTAATTGTTTGCGAATCTAAGTGAGGTTGTGTGATTGAATATGGTTGATGTTATTTCATATTTGATTTGCTATTTGGCATGTAAAATTTATTGACAGCTTCATAAGGTTACATATACAAAATAACTATACTGAAAAAAATTTAAAAAAAATAAATGGGTTACCCCGTAACCCGGTCAGCCCAAACGGACTGCCCCGTAGCCCATTTAATACGGGCTAAATGGGCTACTACCGGGTTATGGGTTAGCCCATGCCCATTTATGAATAAATGGGCGGGCTATGGGCTAACCTTCGGGTTAGCCCACCCCGCCCATTGCTCAGCCCTAGGTGCATGTAAGAAAATAAAATACATTACAAAGGTCTAAAAAATTTTTTGCCGTTTGCAAATCAAATTTAATAATTTATGTTTACAAGTCAAATTTTTTCTTGTTCGGATAATTCTTCCGTGTACTATATGAAACCAATTTAGTTAAAAATGGCCTACTTTTACTGTTTGTAGATCACAACGAACTCATTTAGAATAATTTTTAATCAAACATTTTTTCCATATTTATTGTTGAATTTTAAAAGCAGCACAAGTTAAGGTTTTTTTAAAAAAAAGTAATATATATATATGTGTGTGTGTGTGTGTGTGTGTTTCAAAGGTCGAAAGAATGAAAAAAAAAATATAAAGAGAACAGAAAAATTGAATATCGAGTTTAGAATAATAAAAAAAAAAATCAAGACCATAAAGCTTGACGTCTGCTCCTATATCTGAATATTAAACAACTTACGGACATCCATTCAAAAAAAGACAAACAACTTAGGTACATATCTTTCTAGAATTTGTGTATATGTTTAGCATATACTACCTCATGTCATTTATATAAAAGCTAGTTTAATATTTAATTTATTTATTAATATAAGATCTCAATCTACTTTGTCTCTCGTATTTATTTATTTTTTTAAAGTAGTCTTTGCAATTGTTGCATATATTAAATGTTTCATCAAATAATAGTTCTAGCTAATATATATGAATAGTAACGATATTTTACAGAAGATAGTAACTATTTATTATAAATAACGAACTTAATAAATTTTTTTCATCTAATTCTTAGATTAAGAAACAAGAGGTAGTATTAGATATATATGTGAAGGATATGGAGCATCTCGACAGGCCAAAAAAAAAGAGTCGCTTCTTATATGCAGTAGTTAGCATATAATAGCATCCTATATCATGGCGTATCTGGAAAAAAGAAACAAAAAGTACAGAAGTAACTTTACGATGGTTTCCTTACTACAATCATTGTATATATGGTATATGTTCCTAATTAAAGTGGGAAAGGTCGGTTCAACATTGATTCTTTAAAGCAATAGTGAAGAAATATTGTTCTTGATTATATACTATTATTATATGCTAAAGCAAAATTTGATTGGGTTTCTATTGAAGGGGATCTGACCTTCTTACTTTGCTAAATAAGAAGCCAGCTGCAGATAAAAAAACTAAAGCAAGGTTTTATATTTATCTGTTATACTCATATTCCAGTTAGATAAGCTTCAAATGAGTGGGCATATTTCTGGTAACTTTTAGGCTATTTCCTTTTCTCCTTTTAATGAATAAATTACGCCTGCCTTTTAATTATTTAAATAAAAAAAATTATTTTTTAATTTTTTTCATCATTAATTGAAAATAATTTTATGCAATACAAAATAAAGCTCATTAATTATTTTTAGTGCATATCGTCACACATAATATAACTTTCATTTAATCAAATTCATTTTTCTCCAATGTTAAGTTTTTTTAAAAAGAACTATAATCTCTGTTTTTGTGAACTTTTGTTTTTTTGTTTTCCCTCCTGATCTTCGGTTATAAAGTTAAAGCAAGAAAAATGTTAAAGTTAATTCAATCAAATTAAAACTGCACAAATTAATGTAGTGTGCTTGCTTTCTGTTTATTAAGGCTTAAATGTACTTTTAATTCTATTTGTTTTGTTTAGTTTGGGAGGTTACACAAAACGATGCCATTTTTTGGGGACGTATTAAAGGAATAGCAGAGGAAGTTGCTGTAATTTTTTGATATTGACAATTATGATATATTGTATTAATATCTTTTTAAGTATGATTGAAATATTGATAATTATCTGATAAGGGGTCCAAATTCTATTCTCCCTGCATCTTGTTGATCGTTAATTACTTTATGTGTGAGTGAGAGATAACTCAAGGACATATTTACAAACCGGCGGCAATAACGCATATAAGAGTATCGTTCATTATCATCAATATTCTAAATTAAACACCAACGAAAATTAAGCCTTGAAAAATAGTTAGTCCCTTGTAACGTAATAAGCTAAGATTTGAATCTTTACTAATAAAAGTTTCCATTGAATGCTCATCATAACGATTAGCATGGGTCACAAGATGCTCATTCCTACAATGTAATCTAGGCCAAAGATTAACTCCAATAGGAAAATATGAGAATATATGTGTTTAGCAGGAACAAATATTCTAAATTAAACAATAGACATAAAAATCTTAAAATACTTCAACAAATATAAAATATCGGTTCGCTAAATGCATCCGCATCGCCTTCACACAAATCACAACCGTACCTGCTTAACTATGAAGAAAATACTTCAATCATACACGTACGTGTTTAAATGATTATTTTGTTTATTCCCCTTCTTTGTAAAAAGAAGAGCCCGATCGAGCTCGGGGTATTTTTAACACATAATTGAGAAATATTCTTGGTACTTGGTGGGATGGTCCAACCTGCTTAACTGCAAAAAACAAAACAAGATGGGGACAAAAATAATAGCTTGTGGGTAAGTGGAGTGACCTTTTTATTTTTTTTATTTTAAGTTAAAATATAGGGAAAAAGACAGAAAAATGCACTCTTAATTTCAGAAGTCCAAAAAGGTCCGCTGAATTCAACAAATCCCAGTTTGGTACCATGAGACCAAATTGGGATTATTATGTGAAAGGAAAAGACCAAATTGCCCTTCATTTTAAATATTACTTTTAAAATATCACAGCCCCTACTGGCCGGCCGGCCACCGGACCTCCGGCGACGGCGGTCACCGGAGCTCCGGCGACCAGCCGACAATTGGTCACCGGAGCTCCGTCAGTCGGAATTTTTTTTTTTGAAATTTTCACAACTTCAATATAACGGTTAACAACTTTTGTAATGCGATTAACAACTTCAATATAGCAATTAACAACAGCTTTTCTGGAAAATTCAACAAAGTCCGGCGACCGGAAACAATTTTTTTGAAAATTTTTACAACTTCAATATAACCGTTAACAACTTTTGTAACGCCATTAACAACTTCAATATAGCAATTAACAACAGGTTTTCTGAGAAATTCAATAAACTCCGGCGACCGGAAACAATTTTTTTGAAAATTTTTATAACTTCAATATAACGGTTAACAACTTTTATAATGCTATTAACAACTTTAATATAGCAATTAACAACAACTTTTCTGGAAAATTCAACAAACTCCGGCGACCGGGAACAATTTTTTTGAAAATTTTTACAACTTCAATATAACGGTTAACAAATTTTGTAACCCTATTAACAACTTCAGTATAGCAGTTAACAACAGGTTTTTGAATTATATAATTTTTCAAAAAAAAATTGTTGTTAACTGCTATACTGAAGTTGTTAATAGGGTTACAAAAGTTGTTAACCGCTATATTGAAGTTGTAAAAATTTTCAAAAAAATTATTTCCGGTCGCCGGAGTTTGTTGAATTTCCCAGAAAACTTGTTGTTAATTACTATATTGAAGTTGTTAATAGCATTATAAAAGTTGTTAACCGTTATATTGGAGTTGTAAAAATTTTCAACTTTAGTATAACGTTAACAGTTACGTTTTTTTGAAAATTTTTACAACTCCAATATAACGGTTAACAACTTTGATATAGCAGTTAACAACAAGTTTTTAAATTCAAAAAGTGGCATTTTTATAATTTCAGTAATGTCTTTAACAAACTCAAAAACCTGTTGTTAACCGCTATACTGAAGTTGTTAACCGCTATATTGAAGTTGTAAAAATTTTCAAAAAAATTATTTCCGGTCGTCGGAGTTTGTTGAATTTCCCAGAAAACTTGTTGTTAATTGCTATATTGAAGTTGTTAATAGCATTATAAAAGTTGTTAACCGTTATATTGGAGTTGTAAAAATTTTCAACTTCAGTATAACGTTAACAGTTACGTTTTTTTGAAAATTTTTACAACTCCAATATAACGGTTAACAACTTTGATATAGCAGTTAACAACAAGTTTTTAAATTCAAAAAGTGGCATTTTTATAATTTCAGTAATGTCTTTAACAAACTCAAAAACCTGTTGTTAACCGCTATACTGAAGTTGTTAACCGCTATATTGAAGTTGTAAAAATTTTCAAAAAAATTATTTCCGGTCGTCGGAGTTTGTTGAATTTCCCAGAAAACTTGTTGTTAATTGCTATATTGAAGTTGTTAATAGCATTATAAAAGTTGTTAACCGTTATATTGAAGTTGTAAAAATTTTTAACTTCAGTATAATGTTAACAATTACGTTTTTTTGAAAATTTTTACAACTCCAATATAACGATTAACAACTTTGATATAGCAGTTAACAACAAGTTTTTAAATTCAAAAATTGGCATTTTTATAACTTCAGTAATGTCTTTAACAAACTCAAAAACCTGTTGTTAACCGCTATACTGAAGTTGTTAATAGGGTTACAGAAGTTGTTAACCGCTATATTGAAGTTGTAAAAATTTTCAAAAACATTATTTCCGGTCGCCGAAGTTTGTTGAATTTTCCAGAAAAGCTGTTGTTAATTGCTATATTAAAGTTGTTAATAGCATTATAAAAGTTGTTAACCGTTATATTGAAGTTGTAAAAATTTTCAAAAAAATTGTTTCCGGTCGCCAGAGTTTATTGAATTTCTCAAAAAACCTGTTGTTAATTGCTATATTGAAGTTGTTAATGGCGTTACAAAAGTTGTTAACGGTTATATTAAAGTTGTAAAAATTTTCAAAAAAATTGTTTCCGGTCGCCGGACTTTGTTGAATTTTCCAGAAAAGCTGTTGTTAATTGATATATTGAAGTTGTTAATCGCATTACAAAAGTTGTTAACCGTTATATTGAAGTTGTGAAAATTTCAAAAAAAAAAATTCCGACCGACGGAGCTCCGGTGACCAATTGTCGGCTGGTCGCCGGAGCTCCGGTGACCGCCGTCGCCGGAGGTCCGGTGGCCGGCCGGCCAGTAGGGGCTGTGATATTTTAAAAGTAATATTTAAAATGAAGGGCAATTTGGTCTTTTCCTTTCAAATAATAATCCCAATTTGGTCTCATGGTACCAAACTGGGATTTGTTGAATTCAGCGGACCTTTTTGGGCTTCTGAAATTAAGAGTGTATTTTTCTGTCTTTTTCCCTAAAATATAACCCAGCCGCCTCACGTGGTTTATGCTATGTAAAGGCACTATTGGGATGATTGATTGGACAGCGGTGGCTATAAGGTAATACTCCTCCGGTCCTAATTATAAGACCCAATTAACTTATTTGAGGAGATTAAGGAAGTAAGTTAAGTTGGTTATTTATAATAAATAAGTGTTGTCATTCCTAAAATATCCTTGCTAATTAAGTATATTGGCTAAAACTATCATTATTAGAAGGATTATCTTGGAAAAAAATACATAAATATAAGAGACAAAATGGATTGGGGTCTTATAATTAGGACCAAATAAAAAGTCAAATGGGGTCTTATAATAAGGACCGGAGGAGTATAAGATATTGCCACTTCTTCTTCTTTTTTTTTTTATGAAATATTACATCTGATTTTAATTATAAGATTTTATTAGAGATTATATAAAAATTAGGCAACAAATTTAAAAATGTTGAAAAAATTTATTAAATTAGTTATTTATCATAAATATATATTGATCTGCCTAACGTATATCATTTTCAATTATATGTATTGAATAATTATAATTATCCTTTGGTAGAATCTTAGCAATCAATAGGGATATTTTGAAAGAAAAAAAGAAAGATAAAATGAATTGAGATATTATATTTAGGATCAAATCTAACATTTTAACTTGCTCTTATATTAACCACTAGGGGTAGTAATATTTTGTTTTCTTTTTGCTTGCAATATTTTAGGATTTGTTTCTTAAGTGAGTATTTTATGACTTAAAAGATTTTTTATTGACTATTTAATATTATCATATAAAATTAAACTACCATCAAATTCATTAGGAGATAATTTTTTTTTACGTGATTTTTTCATGAGAAAATTGAAGAAAATTTTATTGATAAGAAAAATCTGATAAATTTTTATATAGAGAGAGTATCCATACTCTGAAAATATTTTACGCAGAGCATTGGTACTGTGGCTTAGGTACTCCTGCCAAAAGAATAATGGGGGTGTTTTTACCAGTTTACCCTTTTTCATTTACAAAGGTTTTCATTAATTTTTTTTTCTTTGGGTGTGCATATGGTACTCCTTCCGGGACACAAAGATTTTGAGAAATTGAGGTTGGATGAAGAAAATGCATGATAAACAACGCAAGGCCAGCCGAACAAATATTGGGTTGGGCCGTTGGGCCAGCCCCATATCCGATATCAAGATCTGGTCGTAACGAAAGGAATCGCGGTTGGCTGCCCATAAAGGGAGCCTCGACGTTGTTCCTGATGAAGCAAAGGAACGTATCAGAAAAACAGAAAAGAGTGAAATTGTAGCAGAGCTGTGATCGAACACACATCAATGGCGCCACCAGCAGATCTGAGGAAGATAGGCCTTGAAGGTTTCGCCCTCATATATAAGTACTATGGTCCCCAGAGAAGGAGCAACGTCGTCGTTTTCGGAGAAATAATAAACGCTAATGATGCTGCAGCACCAGCCATGGTGCTTCCAAAGGCAACCAAACCTCCAATTCAGACCACTCGTTGGGGTAGATTCCTTAAATCTTAAACCCTCCAACACCACTGGATTATCTGTGTTTATATATGGTGTGCGCGCGCGCGCGCGCGTGTGTTTGCGTAGCTTAATTACCCAAATGAGCTCGGAGATCTGCAACTATGTGTGTGTGTGTGTGTCTCTCTCTCTCTCTGAAGGTCTTATGAAACTTAACTACGACTCTTGTATGTATGGAATTGTAATATACTCCTCCGGTCCTTATTATAAGACCCAATTTGACTTTTTATTTGGTCCTAATTATAAGACCCAATCCATTTTGTCTCTTATATTTATGTATTTTTTCCAAGATAATCCTTCTAATAATGATAGTTTTAGCCAATATACTTAATTAGCAAGGATATTTTAGGAATGGCAACACTTATTTATTATAAATAACCAACTTAACTTACTTCCTTAATCTCCTCAAATAAGTCAATTGGGTCTTATAATTAGGACCGGAGGAGTATGTACATGGTTGGAGCGAGACCGCCTTATTATAACAACTTTCGCTGGTTATTAATATAAGACTTAGTTAACTAATTTAAGTAAATTAAGGATTTTAGTTAGATTACTTAATATAATATGCTTTTTTCCTAAAATACTTTAAGCATTTTTCTTAATTCCATCCCTTCCTCTCCTACTTGATTATTGTTAGGATAATATCAATGTGGTTAATTTGGAAAAAAAATTGATAAACATGAATAGGTCTTATATGTGAGAGCAACATCAACTTCTCAATTAGATCTTATATATATTAAGGACTGGAGGAATATTTTGTTTGAAGTATTGATTTTCACAGTTAATATACCTAACTAGTTCCTACTCCTTCCCGCGTTCTTATTATGAGAATTTCTTACATGTGTTACAACACTACTTTCAATCTTTAATATAAGAGTTAGTTAAATAATTTGAGTAGATTAAGAAAACTAGTTAAGTTAGTTATTTATAATAAATATGTGTTGTCCTTCCTAAAATACCCTCACTAATCAAGTGTCATTTGATGAAATATTTATTTATGTGTAACTACTACAAAGATTATTTTTAAAAAATAGATAAATATGAGGAACAAAATAGATTAAAGTCTTATATTTAGAACTAAATAGAAAGTCAAACAAGCACTTATATTAAGGACTAGAGTAGTATAACATTGATTTTTTTCATCTAACTAGCATCTCACCAACAATAAAACCTTCTAATTAATCAATGAATACTCCTCTAATTAGTTGTTTTTATTGACGGTATAATTTCAACATTTTACAAGGAATGATTGATTTATTTTAACTAATTTTCTTAACTCATGTAATTAGAGTAATTAATTACAACTTACAAAAAATCACCGGAAGAAATATTTGCCCCTCAATGAGATCCTACGTACTTACGTAGTTAATGCCACTCCCATTCTATAAATTGTTTGCGTAATGAAATCCTGAACTGTCATAGGAAATAAAAAACCAGGCAAAAATTTATAGTACGTAGTACCACGTTTCGGCCAGTAAAAAAGTTCTTTTTTTTTTTTGGCTAAAATATAAGTATCCTTTTTTTTAGAAGCAATCCTATTCGAAGCATTATTAGATACTAAATATAAGCACCTTTTCAAGCAAAAATTTGAACTTTAGTTCAACACGTTATAAGAGATTAGCCTTTTTCACCGGATCAACCCAAATGATAAAAAAAGTTTATATTTGGAGCGTCTAATTCCTTTTCGTCTTCCAGTCTTATATTGGCTTGTAAATTAAAAATGTTAATTAAATTAGTTAATATGATATATATTTTTTTTAAATATTCTAATCATTTTTCTTAATTGCCTTCATCCCTCTCCTACTTAATTATTGTTTAGGAATATCAATAGGTTAATTTGAAAAAAAATTAATAAACATATAAAATAGGTTTTATATATAGGATTAACATTAACTCTAAAATTAGATCCTAAATTAAAGACCAAAGGAGTATATAGCAAGTATTGTTTATGACTTATAAATATATTATAGGAGGGCTTTTTGCATGTGGATATTTTTATATTATGTATTGATAGAAATAGATATATACATAAAATTAACAATGACCAAGCAAATATGGAAAATATATATTTTTCGGATTGTTGACATGATAAAAATCCATTATCTTATAATTATCTGAATATATAAAAATAACAATTTGCTGCATTTGTGGGACTTTATTTTATACTTTTTAATTGCATCTAGTCAAACGATATTACTCTTCTGGTTCTATTTATAAGTCACTTTTAATATTTTTTGCTTAGATTAAGGAAAACTTTAAACTTTATGAACTCTCATTTAAAATTCAACAATTTTTTAATTTTATCTCTATTTAATATACATTATACCTTATATAAACAAAGTCAACACAAGAATAAATAAAAGGTAAAATTATACACCCATACAAAAAAAATTTCTTAATGTCCTATAAATAAGATCAAAAAATATTTTTTCTCTCTACCCTATAAATAAGACTAGAGGAGTATATTTTAAGCCCTGTAAGAACTGCCTTTGAATGTTCTTTTCCCCCCCTTCAAATTAACTTGCTCCTTTCAATGAGATTAATTAAAGTATAATGAAACATTATTGCGTGGCAGTCATCTCTCGTAATTAAGCATCAATTGCAGATAGCAGCGTTTGTCACTATTGAAGATATGTATCTGGAATCAGATTCAGGGGTGTTCGATCACTAATTTCAGGTGTTTTTGCAGATTAAGGGTTTTTCTGAACAGTGTAAGGAGAGAAAAAAAAGTGAATTAAAAGTAAAGTTGGCTTGCAAAGGAAGGAAGGAAGAAATATTTTGAATGTGAGAGTCACGACGTTTCCTTGTGGGCGAAGAGTGGGATATAATAATATACATATGAGCTGAAAGGGATCTATGTGGTCGTGGGAATATATATCTTCCCCACTATATATTCAATTGTTGATCACGTTTGTTTCTTATCTTCACCGAATAATCAAACCTAGATGATCACGAGATGACCACCTACACTTCATTAATTGCGTCTGAATCTTAACCACTTCTGAAGAAGATAACGTGTATATATTCATGCGTACATGCATGCATGAGACGTCAATTTCCACAAATGTTTTGGAGGGGATGATGATGAATATTATGTGTTCCGCTTGATTACCCATCAAGCTTCCAAGCCTTCTGAAACAACATCGATTAATGAAACTTTATTCAGAAATAAAGTTACAACACTGTGTGTGTGTGTATCCCAACATTATATGACTTTTCAATGACCTCAAGGAGTAATAATACTCCCTGCACTAACTACTGAATAACCTTCATTCTTTGTTCAGTTCCCCGTTTGTTTTTCCCCTTTTACTCACCCGCTACTTAATTCTTCCCATATTTCAAAGATTCGCATCTGATGAGAAGAATTACTGAACTAGCTACAGTACTAGTATATGTACATAGATACACATGCAGGCATATAACATTGTTGATGATTGTTCTCATTTCTGTTATTTCTTCATCCAAGTAGTTCAATTTCGCTTATACACGTATGATGTTGATAATAACGAATTTAAAGATGCGAGTTTGTGATAATATAGATGCAAGCATGAGTACGTGTCTGGTAATGCATATCCTCAGTAAGATCGAACTTAGATACACTGATAACACCAATTAAATTCGTTTCCA
Organism: Neltuma alba; assembly: GCF_004799145.2. NCBI lineage: Eukaryota > Viridiplantae > Streptophyta > Magnoliopsida > Fabales > Fabaceae > Neltuma > Neltuma alba. The sequence continues at coordinate 96,560 of NW_021633736.1, forward strand.
AATCTTCCATATTTAATCAGTTTCAGTGCATCATAGTGATGAATACATTCATCAAATCTCAAACATTCAAATTCAATATGGGCAACCCAGATTTTGTTTTTTTAAAAAAATGTTTTCATTTAATAGGCAGATAATCCAAAATAAATATGATCTTTTAACCGTAATTTCTTTTAAAAAAATATTTTTTTATTTAAAAACCATTAGTTGAAAAGCTTTAAATGTAAATCATTAAAATTATATCTAAATGGTGTAGATTTCATCACAACGATGAGTATAATAATACTCATCATTGCGATTAAACTGGTTCCCTGTTCCAACCCCGCTCTTCCCTGCTTCTTCGTATGTGAGAAGTTCCACTGCTCCTAACTTTTTTGTTTTTTTTATTTGAGCAAACAATATGAAAAACCCAGCAACGAAAAAGAAAAGAAAAGAAAGGGGCTAGCATGCAGCTAGAAGGGAGGCCGTTTCCAGCAGCAATATGAAGTTTCTGGACTCGTGCGTGATCAGATATTCTCTCAAATAATTAAGAATAGAGCATGTAAGGATATATATATCACTTGTGAATATATATGGAATATATTTGCTTTTCAAATTACAATAAACAGATATTGGATAGCTAATAGGAAACATTGTGTAAGTACGGATCAAAGATTTGGCGTTGGAATTTAAGGGAATCAAACTTGATAAGCAAGAACCCAGCTTCTAAATTAGCTTAGACTTTTCTTTCCTTTACGCGGGGTCCATGTCCTGGCCATTTATTGTAGAACAAACCAAATTATCTTGTGTCTGGCAGCATAAGCAGGCCTTGGCCCAAGGTTATCTCAACCAAGACCTTTAAAATAGTTTTTGTCATCTTCTGCCACGTTTGAACTATTTACGTAAATCGATACAAACTTTTCTATATTAGCAATTTTAAAATAATATTTTTGTTTCCAGCCAAACATTAGGTACAGTTTTTCCTAAGGAAGGAAAAATACTTTTTTGATATATAAAAAAATCGAGTAGATAGAAGAGGATAAGCATTTTTCTCCTCTCAGGGTCCCACTTCATGAGGAGCTTTAAACAAGACTATCGTCTTTTTTTTCTTTTTTTGGTCGATTCAACAAGCAGTTTCATCTTTTTCAAAAAGAAAAATGAAACGTGATAACTAATATTGAAGTCAAAGTTAAAACAGTATCAAATCCGATGACACCTGCTTTCTTCCTGTATCATCACCGCCTTCAAACAGGAACGGGGTGAACTCAAAGGTGCAAATTGCCTGAACTATGTATCAATCTAGCTAACAAATCGTTACAACGGTTAATTGACTAACTTATTTAAATGCAGAGCGTAAAAATAACTTCCTGGTCCAATTGATGTGAAACAATTTGGGGGGGGGGAGAATGCCCAAAAATACCTTTTCAATCAATCAAGTATGCCTATAATAAGAAATCCTATAACTATTTATAAAATCCTATAAATACAAAAAATAATAATCCCAATCCTAATATAATACTCCTATGATATTTAATATAGGATTTGATTAAAAATTTTATATTGATTTTATATGTAAGACTTATTTCACATGTTTATTATTATTTTTTTAAATTAAATCTATTGATATTTTCTCAATAATGATAAAGCAGAAGAGGGAGGGAGGATATTAAGAAAGATACTTAAAATATTTTAAAAGAACATATCATATTAACTAATTTAACTAACATCAAGAAGCAACAAGTATTAAAAGATAAAGATAACAATGACTATAAGGGCAACAAAGATAATATCATCCCACAATAAAAAGACCTAGATATATCAAAATATTTTTTTTATTGAGATAGTGCAGAACATTAAAAAGATGCATGAAAAAAAAAAATATTGAGAAAATCATGCATGCACATATTGTTTCATCACCCATCCTATAATATTCCTATATGGCTGCTTCGATCACAGCCGGTTTTATGTATACTAAATTAAACTAAATTAATTACGCAACATATAAAAAGAAAACCTTTTCCACGTGGCGGTTTAATATATTCATCATCTCTGAAAACTCGACGCACACATACATGACCCATTCCTTTATCCTTTATATATCTTCTTTTCATCACTCACTTTTTTGAGTGTTATGAAATAATGTAACTTTTTTTTTTCTGGATGAAAGTAACAATCGAATTAATAAAAATCATTATAAATATGATGAGAGGAATCTTGAAATTAAAGGACCATCATCTAATCAACCCGAGGCACGCTTAGCTTGTAGATTTATAAAAGAATATACTCCTCCGGTTCTTAATATAGGATCCAATTCTTAAGTTGATTTTGATCCTAAATATAAAACCTATTTCTCATATTTATTAATTTTCTCTAAATTACCCCTATGGATACTCCCTCAACCATAATCAAGTAGAAGAGGGAGAGAGAGTATTAAGAAAAATGATTATGGTGTTTTAGGAAAAATGTGTCACTTTTCTTATAATTAACTAACTTACCTAACTTTTTTTTATAAACATTTTTTTAATAAAGGAAAAAGGAACATTTTTTTTTCTTTTGGTAAGGAATTGGATCCCTAAAGAATTGGGAACTGAATCCTTTATGCTTCTTCTTTAATTTATAGCTGTTTTACATTTGTATATGGATTATTCGAAAGCCTAAAATAATCTCCCAAAAAAAAACCCAAAAAAAAAATTGAAAGAACATAAAGGGAACTACATAATAGTTTCTTATAACAGAATATGGATAGAGTCAGTTAAAAAGTTGTTCGAAATTACTGCCAAAAGATATATATATATATTATGTCTCCCCTGCCTTTTTTTCTTCTTCTCCTGATTGCATCCATGCATTGCACAATATTCTAAACTTTTAAGATATTTAGACGTACAGATATTTTTAGAAATCTAAAAATATCTAGCCCCATTCTCCAACCTACTTCATTGATAATTACGTCTTCTAGACTCATATGAGCGCTACACAGCTCGTTTGTTGAGATTAAAAAGATCAATTTAGTTAGTTATTTATGAAAAAATATATCTTGATTTTTTTTAAATATTCCTTTTAATTGTTCGTACTGGAAACTATCCTTATATAGAAGAAACATTTCTTTAATTTGTACAATTGGCAATACTAGTTTATAGAAAAAATTATAACTTTCGTAGGTAAAATAGATTTCTTAGATCTTACATTCAATATTAAAACAAATTTTTTAATTAACTGCTATATTTAGTATGAGAGGAAATATTTCATTACAGTTTTTCAGCCGTGTGAAATTCCAAAATCCTTAAGTTTTCAGAAATGGAATCCTTAAGATAGTTTCAGAGAGCTTTTTCAACATAGAGTCAACATATGTAGTACAAATACAAATGCTGTTACAAAAAATGAAAGGAAGTAGATAGATATATGGATGGCCAAAAAGGCAATATAGATCAGTTAATTTGTTTGGTGCAATTTGATTTTTAAATTTTAATTTATGAACTAATGTATAGACATTTATTAATTCTATGGCTTGCATGAAATTGGATCAACTCATATTTTTCATAATTTATAAATATGTTTTTCTTAAAAACGATATTTTTGACATTGACATTAATACAAAATAGTTTACAAATAACTTCAGTGGAAAAAAACAGATAGGATTTATGAGTTTCATAAAAGAAACTTATACATTTTTTATGGGAGGAAAATATTCTGAAAATGAAACCAGAAACGTAGCCAGGAGGAATTTGCGACAAGTAATCACAAAATTACTATTTCAACGTTGTTCTACTGTATAAACCATAAAAAAGAAACAAAACAGATTCTAGCAAGATTTGAAAAGTCCAAGTGAGTCAATCGTGGTCACTCACTTATACACAATAATATTCGAACTTGCGTAGTTAATTAATCATTGACACGCACGCATTCGAATTATTCAAATTCATTTTTGTAAATTAAATAGAACAGATAGATCATGATGTATCATATATTGACTAGCTAGAAGGTGACGAAGTTTTTTTTTTATAAAAAAAGTGAAAATTCCAAAAGATATCCTCTTTTTTATACCTTCAATATAATATTCTAAATTCTTGCTGGTCCATCAAAGATTTTTCACCCATGCCCATAAACAATATAATTGATTTGTTGACTAGCTTGCAAATTCTTTTTGATAATGATATTGGCATTTCTTTAATTTTCATCGTCTCGATTTTTTTGGTACTTAATTCGAAAAGAAAATATTCTTGTTGATTTTTCCTCAACCAAAGTACTAAAATTGAACTTGAGTTGATTGCTTTGGTGAAGAATTTTCAGTCATATTGAATTTTATATTTTTTCTCTTCTCATTAATATGAAATGATCAGTTCATCAAATCTGTATTTTAATAACTCTGTTTGGTTGAATTACATGTAGTTCATACATAAATTTTCTATTTAATCATGAATTAATTTTTTTTTCATTTAAACTGTTGTCTCAAGATTTTCAAAACCTTGGTCTCAACTCTCAAGCTTATCCATGTGACCATAGGAGAGAATTTCTTTAACTTGCTTTCGGCATGTAGCTTGCGGAACACGCAAGTAGTTATTTTCTTCTTCTTCTTTTAAAAAAGAAAACTTCCGTATGATGTTTATAAAAATTAAATAAATATTTGTTCATTTTATGTTAATTTTCAAAACATCCAAAAAAAAATCTACTGAAACTATATTGTGAGAATTACACAATGGAAAAATCCCTATATTCGAAGAGCCACTTGATGACGAGGTCCACTGTCTCTTTAGGTCCTAGTTATCAACTATTCCTCCATTCTTATGATTTCGAATCTCTTCGAAAATAAAGAGAAGGAAAAAAAAAAAAAAAGGCAGATACAAAGCTAAATGAACGCCACATCCTCCAAGAATTTCAAATTTTATTTTATTAGCATCATTATCATCATCACTATTCCCTCACTTGACCCACGATTTGACACCTCTCCTTATGATTCTGTAATTACTTTTTCACAATATGCAAATCTGACTCATGAAATGGAACTTATCCGTTTTAGCCTTGAACGTTCTCTAGAAAGACCTCATTAACTTGTTAGGTAGAAAATTGTTTCTCATCAGTTTCAATAATATCATCAACTCCAAAACTCAATACCCCATCTAGAAATCAATCGCATAATTGCGGTGAGCCTCGTGCCTTCGCATATTCTCAGCAATAATACTGCAAAATCTACAGTAAGTAAGGTCCCACAATAAGGGATGTTACTGTATCTGAGCATTTCAGTGTGGACCTCTATAAAATGGCCATGGACTCGCAACTCCTGTACTCAAAGCGAAAGCACCACTCCTCTTACTTCCGTACGTTGGTGACATTTACTGTGTGTGTTTTGTTTCAGAAAAGAAGCTAATTAATGGCACCTCAGGTAGATCTTGGCAAGATGTTTGGTCGCCAGAAGAGTCTTGGCAACCAACAAGCTACTCAAAATCTGTGCCAGTACAAGTTTTATCCAACTTACATGACTGCCACTACAGTTGTTCAGTTGAAAGCAGATGATCCTCTGATAAAATGCAACGAAGCTGCTTCAAGGTCCTTCAAACCAGATTGCAGAACGGAGATGAACCACACAGGTTTGGTGGGTTAGTACTCATCAGTCTGATCATCCACTACCAAAGTTTCAACTTTTTGTCTCAAACTAGTTAGTTTTAGGTATAGTCAATAACCATAGACTAGATCTTTTTCCCCCCTACCCCCTTTTGCATGGCTTAAGGCTTTTTGCAGATGACTAGCTGTACTATACATATATATATATTTATATGTATTAATCATGAATTAGCTCGAGGCTTTACTGATAGGTCCAAGCACACAGGGTGTCTTCTTCCTCTTCAAGTTATGTACACAGCGAAGTTGTTGTTATAACTAAGATCTGTATGCGTATCAGCCAGCTTTGTTCTTATAATCTTTACTGCTTCTCTGATGAGATTTACGTTGAACTTTGAATAAGCAACCAGTTGGGATTAATTGGGACTCCTCATGGGTCAAGAATTTACCTTTAAAAAGAAGTTGTGAAGCATAATTATTCATTGACACCTATTAGCTGATTGATCTAAATCGTGCAAATCCTGAGATCTTTGAGCCCCTACAATTTATGTGCCGAATAAACTTAATTCTGTTTTGGTTAAAAATCACTGGACTTTGCCCTCATTTATTAAAGGACATGTCTCTAAACTCTTGTCATATAATAAAGGGTGTAAATTTTTTACTTCGATAAAAATTATTAGCCATGCAAATTATGTGGCCGACTCTTCTCAATAAAATATAGTTATTGTTGTAAAAATCATTACTGTCATAGCAAAGATTGAATCCAGTAATCACTGGAGTATGAATCCCAGGCTCTCTGCAATAGCCAAAGCATGACACACAGACAGCAACAGGTTAAAGGATATAGAATCAGAATTTTTCAAAGAGATTGGATGTAAATGAGACAAGACAGGTAAAATTAGATTGAATTTTTATCTGGTTCGGTTGGCCACTGAAAGAATATCTCATCGCTCGTGGTGACAGCATATTTTCCACATCAATTGAGGTGACAAAAAGTACTTTCTTTTGGGGAGCATAAAATTAGGTAAGTTGAATTTCCTACCCACCTATGTCAAGATAAAACTTAAGACAAAATTTATGAAGTAACACGCAAATTACTCATTAAAAAAATCTCCACGTTTTAATGAAATTTTAACCCACAAAGTGAACTAATTTTCGCTTGTTAGAAAAAAACCGTTCATATTTATATTATGAATGAAACTCTGTTTTTGGGAATATGTCTGTTAATGAGAGGTTGTGGGAGCAACAATAGCCCAAGTTATGCGGTACGATGAATGCAAACTAGGAACCATCACTAATTTTAGATTATCCCATTTAATATCCACGAAATCTAAAACATGCTCCACTATATCAGAAACCCAAAAATAGAATCAGTGGTTAGTGTCATCCTCCAAAAGGATAGGGTATAAATCAAACAGGAAAAGCAAAGAGGGGTCACTTCCCTCATTATTTTTCATGAAAACCTCCCCAGAGGGTACGTAAAGGGACTATTTTCCCCATTTCAAGTCCTAGCCTCCCCCCCAAGGAGGCTACGACGAGCCTTAAACAGACATATACATAGAGAAGAAGGTACATCTTTCCATTCATATTAATCACATCAAAAGGGGCTTGAGGAGGTGCAATGGACAATGCAAGAATCAGAACAATCGTTCTTGCATTGTGCATCACTTTGGTGTGTTGTGAGGATGGTGATGGTGACCATAAAAGGAAAATACCAGTTGCTGGGCCTGATATGTTCAAGGGTATGAATTTAGCCAAGGACAAACTTGCTCCTGGTGAGAAAATTATCAACGTGGTGAGTTTTGGAGCCAAACCTGATGGCAAAAGTGACAGCACTCAGGTATATGATTCATTAATCAATTAAATATTGAGCTTATAGCTTATTCATCAATAAGTAAATGGGTGTAAAATATCGGGTGAGATCATCTAACTGAAAGAAAAATTCTTGTGGATATTGATATTGATTATTATTAATAATATTAATGCAGGGTTTCATGCAAGCATGGCAAGCAGCCTGCAAATCCACCACGCCGGCGAGGATGTACGTGCCGGCAGGCTCATTTTTGGTTGACTCAATGTACTTTCAAGGGCCATGCACAACTCCGGGAGGTATCACAGTTCAAGTTGAAGGAACTGTTTTGGCTTCCACAGACCCTTCTGTGTACGAGAATGGCGAATGGCTCATGTTCGAGAACATTGTTGGCATCAAACTCATCGGTGGCGGTACTTTCGACGGTCAGGGCAAGTCATTCTGGGAATTCAACGTCGACTGCGACAAAAACCCCGGCAGCACATGCGTCAGACTCCCAAGCGTAGGTTCACTTCATACTAAATATTCTGTTCATGGTTTTATCAAATAGTACTTTGACTTGACATAGATTTGATATTTGATATTGCAGAGCATATTCTTCAACAACGTGACCAATGGACTGATACAGAACATCAAATCGTTGAACTCCAAAGGCTTTCACATCTTCCTCACAAACTCTGCAAACATCAGAGTACGAAAAGTGAAGATAACTGCACCAGCTGATAGCCCCAACACCGACGGCATTCACATAAGCCACTCCATCAATATCATTGCCTCCAGGAATACCATTGGAACAGGAGATGACTGTGTTTCTATCATTCAAGGAGTCAAAAACGTTGCCATTAACAGACTCACCTGTGGCCCTGGACATGGCATTAGGTAATTAATATGATATTTCAATAGCCCATTACTGAACTATTTCAAGAGCAGAAATTAATGGATTGTGTTTGTTTTCTGATTTTCTTTACAGTATTGGTAGCCTTGGAAAGTATGAAGATGAGTTGGAGGTGAGCAATATTCAAGTGCGGGATAGCACTTTGGTGGGCACAACCAATGGTTTAAGACTCAAAGCATGGCCAGATAAGTTTCCTGGAGCAGCTTCGTCTATTTTCTTCTCTGGCATTACCATGAACAATGTTCAAAACCCCATTATCATTGATGAACAGTACCAATGTGATCCTGACAAGTGCAAAGCCAAGGTAATATTTTCACTTTCCTTACCACAATGAATAGTCCTAGCATTCTAAATTTTTCTAATTAATATGCAGTTCTAGCATGCTAATAAAATCTGGTGTTTATGTTTGATTGTACAGCCATCATTGGTGAAGCTGAGCAACATACATTTTTCAAATATAAAGGGAACTTCGTCGTCACCAATTGGAGTGGACTTAAGGTGCAGCCAACTGTACCCATGCCAAAACGTTGTACTTTCTAACGTTGACCTGAAGATGGGAGGCAAACCTGTTACCAGCAGATGTGTCAGTGCCAAACCCACCTATGTCGGCATAAATACCCCATTGCCTTGTCCTTAATTAGGCCAATTTTCCTTTTTTATATCATAGAGAGGAAGGGAATGAGGGACAGATTGGAGGGTCAATGTGGGAGCTTATTCTTGTAGCTGCACCAGTACACATAATGCCTATCTCAAAGATTTATTGATTCTATATAATGAAATGGGGAAAATGTCCTATTCTTTTGATTAATATGGTATCGACTTTCTTTTTTAAAGGTTTTAGGGATAGTTTTGGGTTTTGTTAACAATTATATTAATAAACTCCCCTAAAACCAAGTAAGAAAAACTAAATTGAGTAGCTAAGTTCATATACCCTTTGTAGTTAACACAAAATTTAAAATAACTACAAAGTATATATTGGAAGGCAAATGCTGTTTAAGGCTTCAGACTTCAGAGGATGAGGTCTGGTGTTGTTACATATTGTTTGCGTACAGATCTAAGTATACTATGTTGGTGAGACGACCGTAAATTCAAATATTGAAGAAGACCCGACAAATTAATAATTGTATTAAGTCTCCCTTCCTATGGCGTTTTAATTTGCTTAAAAATCCATTACAGTTTCATGTATGTTGTATTTATTTGGTCAGAGACGGTTATGTAAGATGAATTTGTTCTTTTTCAAATGCATTTTATTGGATAACCCTCTTCAAATGGGAAACATACCTATTTATGACACAATATGTCTTAATTAAGTTAAATGTGGTATGAAAGACTTCAGGTTTCTCATATCTGAAAGTGTGAACATAGAAATATGAATTGATTATAATCAAATATTTTTAGATCGTGCTAAAATTAAAAGTCAGTTCTCACATTATTTTTAAAATAAAAAGAATTCTACGAAGATTTGAAGAAAGTTGGGTGATTCTGCTGGTCGTGTATTGAAATTACATGCAAATGTCATCTTTCTTGCTTTCTATCCTTGAGAGGTAACACTGCTTAGTAATGAGGTAACAATGGAATTACATTGCATAAAATTCAACAGGCTATAGGATAGTGGAGGAACTCCATGCCATTGAAAATAAACTCATAAATGCTAGCTACACTGTTACAATTAGAATGAAACTCCACCCAGGAAGATAGGTAAGTGTTCAGGAATTAATATAGATTAACAAGATTAATTCCCTTAGTTCAAGAAACTGAAGATTAAATATCACAAGATAAGGAGTCGATGCTATTCTTGAGCCAGAGTGCTAAACTCAAATAAGATCTAACAAGTCATAGTTTAAGGGACTCTGCTAAAAATGCAGATAATGGCATTAAGCATAACAGTAGTAACGGCATATATGGCCACTTTTCGTATTGGTGCAGCCATGGCTCCAGTTCCTGAACCTATGGATGAATCACTTGCCCAGAATTCAAGTGCTGAGAGATATTATGATGTTACAAGTTACGGAGCAGATTCTGATGGGGAGACAGAAAGTAGTTCTGTAAGTTCTTCTCTTGCATCTGTAAGGCTGGACATGAGTTCAGGTTTCATTACTTATTCCATTGGAAAGAGGTTTGACCAAAAAAAGTCCAATTGGAATTTGAAGAAAACTAGGTCAGAAAAATCTCTTAAAGTGTCACATTAACACCAGTAAGATAGATTAATTAATGTTAGTGAGTTATATTTACAGATTAGAAAATTGAAAGAATAGGTTGTTGTTAGAGTAAAGAGTCTAATCCAATGTCTTGGTATTCTAAGATGATGTATATATTAGGGGCTATCTGCGCAGCTTGTCTTCGTTATTTTGCACATGCACAGCACGTGACACATACTCTTCTTTGTCTTTATAAGCTGCATTATAATCACCTTTCAACTATGCCGTAGGTATTTTCACTATTTTATGCTGGTTTAGGTTTCTATGCCTCTTTAGTTGTCAAATTTTCATGGTCACTGGATTATTTACACGTGATCTGAAGTATAAAAGGATTCTGTGTTATTTGAACTTACTGTAATAGAGTTCTGTCATTTACATTCTTTCATCTAAATAACAAAGTAAATCACTTCTCAAGCAAAGATACATAAACAAATTAACTCTTTCACCTGGTGGACGAAATGTGAGGAAAGAATCGCACTTGTCACAGCTATAGATTTTATATTTTATACTCATATTGGCTGAAGATTCTTATACATATAATAGGCATTCTTAGCAGCTTGGAGGGATGCATGCTCTGCTGCGGGAAACTCAGTGTTGTTAATTCCAGAAGGAACATTCTTGGTTGGTCCAGTCTCATTTTCAGGGCCCTGCCACAACAATCAGTCTCCAAAGATAGAGATCGCTGGGACTCTAAAGGCTCCAAGAAGCTCCCCTGCCTTCCTTTCTTCTTATTGGATTGTGTTCAGAGATTTGATTGGCCTCAACCTTACTGGAATCAATAGTATGGCAATGTTGGATGGCCAAGGTGCTGAGTCATGGTCCAACAATGCTTGCCACAAGCACAAGAATTGCCCCAGTCGCCCTAGGGTGAGCTCCAAACATCATTCGTTCATGTGCTTCATGTTCTTTCAAATGTTTATACTGTATATTTTCACACTAACTGAACAATTTTTGACTCTGCAGAGTTTAAATTTCGTTAAGGTTTCAAATGGGACAGTGAACCACATAAGTTTGGTAAATAGCAAGTTCTTCCATGTAGTGATCTACAAGTGTGACAACATGAAAGTGTCAAATGTAAACATCACAGCACCTTCTGATAGCCCAAACACCGATGGAATTCACATTAGTCACTCCTCTTACATCAACATCACATCACCTCCTCAACAATAGGAGTTGGAGATGACTGTGTTTCTATCATTCAAGGAGTTGAGCATGTTGCCATCAACAATCTCACCTGCGGCCCCGGACATGGCATTAGGTAATTAATATGACTACTACCTCTAGTCCTTAGCATAACCTCTTGTTGATCTTATATTAAAGACTGGAGGTAATATTTCGATAACCTGTTACTGAATTCTTTCAAAAGCACAAGTTAATGGATTGTGTTTGTTTCCAATTGCCTTCACAGTATTGGTAGCCTTGGACATTATGCAAACGAGGGGGAGGTAAGAAACATTCAAGTATGGAACAGCACTTTGGTGGGCACAACCAATGGTCTAAGACTCAAAGCATGGCCAGATAAGTTTCCTGGAGCAGCTTCGTCTATATTCTTCTCCGACATTATCATGGACAATGTTCAAAACCCCATTGTGATTGATGAACAGTACCAGTGTGATCCTAACAACTGCAAAGCCAAGGTATATAGTTCCCTTGGAGTTTCACTTTACTTACCACAATGAATAGTTTTAGCATTATGTGATGAGCATAGACCCAAAAAAAGAGCCTATTTCAAAAGATTAGCCTATTAGGAGGGAAAGTCCCTTGAATTTATAAACCCCACAACACTTTTGAAAGTCCCCAACGTGAGACTCATAACACATTGTAATATATATATCATCACATAATTCTTACCTTCTTGATCAAGTATGAAGGTGACGTGTTTATGTTTGATTGGACAGCCATCATTGGTGAAGCTGAGCAACATACATTTTCAAATATCAGGGGAACTTCATTGTCACAAATTGGAGTGGACTTAAGGTGCAGCCAACTGTACCCATGCAAAAACGTTGTACTTACAGACGTTGACCTCAAGATAGGAGGCAAACCTGTTACCAGTAGATGTGCTAGTGTCAAAACCCTCCTATTTCGGCATAAATACTCCATTGCCTTGTTCTTAATTAGGCCTATTTTTTTTCTTTTCTTTTTTTTTTCCAATCATATAGAGAGGTAGGGAGTGAGAGATAGATTAGGGGGTTAATGTGGAAGCTTATTCTTGTAGCTACTCCAGTAGAATAATGCCTATCCCAAAAATTCATCGATTCTCTATAATTAAATGGGAAAATGTCCCATTCTTTTGATTAGTTGTATCGCCGTTTTTTGCCGGGTTTTAGGGATAGTTTTGGATTCTGTTTATGATTATAATGATAAACTCTAGTAGCTAAGTTCATTTACTTTGTAGTTAACGCAGAATTTCAAATAACTAACTTCAAAGCATATTTTATAAGGCAACTGCTGTTTAAGGCTTCAGAGGACGAGGTTTGGTAATGTTCCGTATCGTTTGCGTACAAATCTAATATGCTACGACCGTAACATCAAAAATTGAAGAAGGCGTGACAAAGTAATTATTGAATATCTCATTTGTTGCAGTTAACCAATTCATGTATATACATGAACAACTCTCTCTTCCTATGGCATCTTTATTCGCTTAAAAACTATTTTGCTTCTATTACAGTTTCATGTACGTTACATTTATTTGGTCAGATAAAGCGGTTATGTCAGGTGAAATTGTTCTTTTTTCAACGCATTTTAGTTCGATATATAGCAGTCAGTTTCATATGGGAAGCTAATGTTTCATTGTCTACTTGTTAAGCCATGGAGGGGAAAAAGTTTTGTTGAATACCCCTCTTCAAGTGGCAAACATCCCTATTTATGACATAATATGTCCTAATTAAGCTAAAAGTGGTATTAAAGACGTCAGACTTCTTATATCCGATAGCGTGAACTAACAAATATGAATTGGATATAATTAAACACTTTTGTATCGTGCTAAAACTAAAATATCAGTTCTTGCAGTATTTTAAAATTGAAAAAAAAATTCCTCCTATGTTTAAAGCAAGTTGGGTGATCGTCTTGGTCATGTATCGAAATGACATGCAAGTGCAAGTGTTATCTTTCTCGTTTTCTATTCTTAAACGGTAATATAGCTAAGCAATGAGGGAACAATTGAATCACATTGCACATAACAGATCACACGATAGTAAATGAAATTTAATATTTGAAAATAAAGTCTTTTGGCCAAAAATGAAAATAAAAATAAACTCATGAATGCAAGTTAAGCAGTTACAACTATAAAGAAACTCCACCCATGAAGATAGGTAGGCGTTCAAGAATTAATATAGATTAACAAGATTAATTGCCTTAGTTCAAGAACTCAAATATCAAAGATAAAGAGTTGGTGCTATTCTCGAGCTAAACTCATATAAGATCTGACAAATCATAGTTCAAGGGAATCTCCTAAAAATGCAAATGATGGCATTAAGCACAAGTATAATAGTAGCAGCAGCATATATGGCCACTTTCCAAATCGGTGCGGCTATGGCTCCAGTTCCTGAACCTGGGGATGAATCGCCTGCTAGAATTCAAGAACTATGAGATATTATGATGTTACGGATTACGGAGCAGATTCTAATGGGAAGAAAGAAAGTAGCTTTGTAAGTTACTGTCTTGTATCTGTAAGGTTGGACATGAGTTGAGTTCAGGTTTCATTACTTAATCTACTAGAAAGAGGTTTGACCAAAAAATTTTCCAATTGAAATTTTGAGAAAAATAACTCAAAAATCTCTAAGGTGTCATATTAAACACCAGTAAAGCAATAGATTAATTAATGTTATGTTAGTGAGTTCTATTTACAAATTAGAACATTCAAAGGACTGATTTTTGTTAAAGAGTCCAGCCTTATAGTTTTAGGCTCTGGCCCAATGTATTGATATTCTAAAATGATTAAATTAGGGCTACATGTTCAGCTTGTCTTCATTATTTTGCACATATACAGCAGGTGACACATGCTCTAATGTCTTATTTTAAGAATTATTTTATACGTGATCTGAA